>NW_024713129.1:11772036-11784536 GCF_018991925.1 Homarus americanus
TCTGAACTAAAATTTAATGTGCCTAACTATTTAAGTACATCCAGAATAATACACAAGCACCAAGAAATGACCTCGAAAACCCATAAGTGGCGAGTAATTAGCATTGCAAAAGTAATTAAAATATTCTAAAAATCATTTGAACATTTTCTAAAAGCCATTTGAACAAGTTATAATCAAGATATCAAATTTTGGTTAACAGATCCTTAAGCAGCACATTCAGGCAAATTTAATTTAATAACTTAATCATGTAAGGTATATCCATTTTCCTTAATAAGGTATTCATTTCTTTAATGTACATAAATATATAACTTTACTTTAAAAGGAATTGTAGGATCATCATTTAGATCCACATCAGATTATGAGCTTAAACAAAATTCATATGCTGAGATCGAACTTTTAGATATACATGTAAATGGTGTTTTCTAGTTAATATCTTGAATTCTTAATAAATTTATTTTTCTTTTTGATTGAAACTTTGAAAGTCAAGCCTATCATCTTTTGTAGTTCTTAAATATCGTCCAGATCATATAAAGCTGTAGCAGTATAGCCACGGTGTTTTACTTTTTACCTATGCAGGTTACAACATACAAATTACAATTAGGGATGGTAGAAATAGTTGTTACAAAAGGCCAAGGAGTCGGAGTCGAAGAGCATAAAATTTGAGGAGTCGGAGGTGAAGGTTTTGTTCGACTCACAGCCCTGCTATCAAGAGCAAATAATTATATTGGAACTGTTGGTTAGTGATTCCATTACATAATTTGCTTCAGCAATAGCAGCATATGGGCCCCGGTGACGATACCTACCACTCTTACCCTAACAAAAACTTCAACTGAACAAGGTGTTTAACATGACATAACCAGGCCGATAACCCTCATGTATTTATGTATGTATGTATGTATGATTTTTACTCAATAAATTCATACAAAATCAAGGTCCCAGTACAGGTGGTTAAGTACCCTGCACTGCAACAACAATGTACCGATACTAATTCTAGGATTTTATTCATATATCCACATATTAGCTTAGGTTAATAGCCGTCTTAATAGCAGTATTATCTGTCTATACCACATACTAGCTTAGGTTAATAGCCATCTTAATAACAGTATTTTCTGTCCGAGCCACGGCATCCACAACTCCTGTACACACGGCGGAGAGCTACACTACCGCCTCCTCCTCCCTGGACCCCACAGTACAACAACACAACTTGTTATCACCTTACCTTCACTCAACTGCTAATAACCACAACGTAGAGTCCTGGAAGTCATCACGACGTCACAAACACGAGGTAATCCACAAACAGCAAACGTAAAACATGGAGATAGCAATCAAATACTGTATGACCACACACACACATACATGTTGCCGCCACCACTGCCGTACCTCTAATGATTACTGGCGAGTGGCGAACCCGAGGTGCTTCGATTCCTTAATTCATTGGTTCGCTTTACTGATTCATATGAAAATAATCGACTGGACTGCGGAAAGAACACCATACACGATTGGTCCGTCATCTATAATCTCATTAATTTTCTTAAATCACTTCTATCCACCATTAGCTAAAATAAAACTGATAATTATTAACGAAAGATAGTCATGAGTTTCGAAGCTTCGTCAACAATCCGCTCTTACGTCACTAAACTAGTCCACAACCAAACAAGCAGTTGGCTTCCACGGTTAGCATAAGCGTAATACTTCCATTACTATTTTTATTATTATTACTGTTATTATTATTATTATTATTATTTGGGGTTTTAGACCGTGAGACGTGAGTTAATGTTCGACTGATGACTCGCTCTTTGCTCATGAAGAATATCAAAATCATCAAATATTAATTTATTTTTCTTTCTGGGGTGTGTAGATGGAAGGAAGGGTGTGTGGTTGGAGGTAGGGTGTGTGGATGGGAGGAAGGGTGTGTGGTTGGGGGTAGGGTGTGTGGATGGGAGGTAGGGTGTGTGGATGGGAGGAAGAGTGTGTGGATGCCGGGAAGGGTTTGTTATTTATTTGAGATTGTTTGGCTCTCTGAGGCTGGCGTGTAAACTGGCGTGTAAACTGAGAATATAAACAAGTACTGTGTGTATTTGTAGTGTACAGTACAAGTGCCTACAAGTATACCTGGTAGAGTGGCTCGTATGTTTTGTGAGATAAGGCACTTCTGTGTTTTTTATCTAACATCTTTAGTCTGGCTATACTACTGCGAGGTTCCTTAGGGCCATTCCGGAAGTTTTCAATACGATGCAAACAAACACAGCTGCAACATCTCACAAAACACGCCAGTTACTGTACCAGTGCAGGCGATTATACAGTACCTACTTACATCTGGTTGGAGTAGAAGAGCATCGAGCGAGAACCAGTGATTCTGAGAGGCATCCGTTCTCTGTTACTTAGAAAATGTTATTCCCTACGCTGGTTGAGGCTGGTCTCTATAATGGCAACAGTACAGTATCTAGGTGTGTGTTTCTGTAATGTACATATTTAGCGACCTGTTATATTATTGAAAACTCCTTCATAATTTAGCTTGTTTGCAACATGATTCAGCTCTGTTTAAACATTATGTATACTGTACATTCATAATTTGAGCTGGATAACAAAAGAAGATCCCGTGGGTTTTTTTTTATTCAATAACCTCTTATTCATTTCAGACTTACAGTTATTCAATCATTCCTTCCAATCTTGTTTCTTTTCAATTCTTAAAATACTTTTGCCTTTTACTCTGCTTTCATCTTTTTTCCTGTCACTATGTCTATCTGTCTGTCTATCTATCTGTCTGTCTGTCTGTCTGTCAGTCTGTCTGTCTGTGTGTGTAGGTAAAAATCATTATTGCTGGACGATTGCTTGTCTGTCTGTCATATTGAAGGGTGACAACTATGGACAAGACTTGCTAGCCTCCCATCACACTGGAGACTAAAATATCTGTACACAAAAATATATATTGTCTTAAGATCTGGGTTGAGATAGAGATTGTGTTGTATAGGTTTGATAGTCTTTATGGGAACAAAATGACCGTCTTAGTCTGCTCGTCTGTGTTTGGTCTTAACGTTACCGCAACTTTGGGTGTATTGTCATCAAACTTTGTATAATAGTTAAGTGCAGTTCTTTTAGCATTTAGACATCGAGGTTTGTTAGCTTTATCAGTGGATTTTTAACTTAATATTTCTAATTTGGTCTTTTTGTGGATATATTTTTTTTTAATCTCACTGTCGTTCTATCATACGGTAAACATAATTACTTTCGTGAAATAAATATATCGTAATCTATAAATAAATACGTGGAAAGATTTTATGATAATGTTCATACACAACATTTTCAGTGCTGGTAATAAGTAAAAGACATTCTTGTATTTCCAGGCTTACTCTCCTATCTCTTCTCAGTCATGATAGCAATTTTCTACAGTTTACCAGCATGCATCCAACGCTGCAGTATGATGATTCACTCCTAAAAGCTCTCACGCAAATCTCCCCAAACTTTCGCAGAGGATGAAGTTAATTACTTAAAAACAAAAGGCAAAGCTCGAATAATTTACTCGGGCTGGCTAATCGCTCAGTATAAACAAAGTAATTACTTGCTCACTGCTGGCCAGTCACATGGAACCTGAATGTTATTTGCCACGGTGAGAGAAACAAGATGAGGGAGAAGTGAGAAACATGGTGAGGGAGCAGTGAGAGAGACAAAATGAGGGAGGAGTGAGAGAAACAAGATGAGGGAGGAGTGAGAAACATGATGAGGGAGGAGTGAGAAACATGATTGAGGGAGGAGTGAGAAAACCATGATCAGGGAGGAATGAGGAGGAGAGAAACAAGTTAAGGAAGGAGAAACATTAGTGGATGATGAGAGAGAATGAGACTTAAAAGTTTCATGAATTAATTGTCTTAAGATAAATAATTTGTACACTATTGTTTTTCAGAAGCCAAACGTTCAGTCAAAACTTGGATGTACAGGAATGCACTCACACCATGGGAGAGAGTTTCTGTTCTCTGCACACCATGGGAGTAGACCTCTTCTATGCACACCATGGGAGAGTAGACCTTCTGTTCTCTGGGAGAGGACCACTACACCATGGGAGAGTAGACCTTCTGTTCTCCACACCATGGGAGAGTAGACCCTTCTTCCTCCACACCATGGGGAGAGTAGACCCTTCTCCTCTCCACACGCGGGGAGAGTTTCCTCCACACCATGGGAGAGTAGACCCTTCTGTTCTCCACACCAGGGGAGAGTAGACCCTTCTGTTCTCCACACCCTGGGAGAGTAGACCCTTCTGTTCTCCACACCATGGGAGAGTAGACCCTTCTGTTCTCCACACCAGGGGAGAGTAGACCCTTCTGTTCTCCACACCATGGGAGAGTAGACCCTTCTGTTCTCCACACCATGGGAGAGTAGACCCTTCTATCGTCCATAAATTCAGAATTTCATTTGAATCGGACACGTGGACGGCGGTCTTCATAGGGTGGGTTGGAAGTGGTCCATTCCCGCAACAGCTCGTCCAGGGTCTATGTGGCATAACTGTACTTGATGATGTTGCTGACAGCGCTGCCTCATACCGGGTGTTATTACTACTACTATTACTACTACTACTACTACTACTACTATTACTACTACTACTAATAATAATGGCTGTTTTGCCCAGGTATGTATATATTTCAAGTTGTCAATATATCAACAATAACAGCAAAAGACCCGAGGGAGAGAATTAGTCGAAACACCTAACATTCCTCATGAATTTTCTGATCTCCTGAGGAAGAACAGAGGGAGTCACAGACTTCTCTGTTGAAAGGTGAAGTGACCAACCTGAATACTAATAAAGAACATTACACACACATAACAAAACGAACACCTCGAACACCACTTTGAACACCACCGCCAATAATGTACACTGTCGGTCTGATACATTTTGTTTGATGTCATATATCAAAAGAGTAATTAACAATACCGCCGTATTAATAAACAATGGAAAGTATATATACATTTTTTGTTACATTTTTCATTAAAAAATATGGATTAATAGTAAAAAAATTGTAGATAATAAATATTTACTGTGTGTGTTTATGATAGTGACCAGACCAAGACCAAGGCTGTGATGAATAAAATGTTTAGTGATCCAAATGTTGAAATAATGTTTTGAATAATACTAAAATATTAAGAAGATATTTCCAAATGTATGTGTGTTTAGATAATGGGTTTTGTTTTACGTTATACACCGCTTTTTTACCTCTGGCGATGAATGGTGAATAAAATACAAAATATAACTCTAGTTAAATATATTAAAGTTAACTTCATTAGCTTTTAATGTAGCTTTTTTAGGATCTGTGGCCAAAAGATGAACTTTTGATAATTAACTGTCTTCATAGTAATTAGGACAATTAATTATTAAATTCTCATACTTGAAGGAACATTATGACAATTAATTATAAAACTTTCAACGTTTCGACCACAGATCCTTAATCAGCGTGTCGAGGTCGACCTATACTGAGATTTTGAGAAAATTTTAATTTTTGGATCGAAACATTTTGATAATTAATCGTTCTGTCACTGGATTTTAATATAAATTGTCAAATGCGCAAATACCAAAAATTTATTAAAGATATTGACTACATGAATTTAGTAGCAAATAAGTAAAGATTCAGCAAACCTACGTAATGTTTGGTGAACTGGAAGAATTTGTACGTTAATAAAGAAGGATTATCTGGCCTGGTATGCACAGGTGAACTTAAAACTGATGACTAATAGTAATTTAACATTTAAATCACACCCTAATAATATTCAAACAGAAAAAAAAATACCGAAAAAGCTTTAACGAAACTCGGATGAATTTCTACTTAAATGAGAGAAACATCAGAAAGTCTAATTGAATTTGGTACAAAGAGTATTAGCCGAGGTGAGCGTCAACGAATAGAAATGAAAATCAGGATTGCAATTTCGTTAATCTGAGTTATACTAAGAAGGAATTAGACTAAAGAGGATAAAAGAAAATGAAGAAATTCATTGATGACAATTCTTTCATATATTATCGCTTTTTATTCAACTGTTTATATAAAATTCCTCCAGTGAGATTCGAACCATCAAGCCGGTAAATGAAAGACGATTAAGACACCTCTGTGCTATCGGAAGCTTAAGAGGATTGAAAGCTATGTAAAGGAAATCCAATACCTTTCCTTCTGGCCCAACGCATCACCAATACACACACACACACACACACACACACACACACACACACACACACACACACACACACACACACACACACACACACACACACACACACACACACACACACACACACACACACACACACACACACACACACACACACACACACACACACACACACACACACACACACACCTTCTCATCTATTTTATTACTAATTTTCCCTATACCACCCATGCCTCTATGACTATTATCAATACACAACATCGTGGAAATATTACGTAAACAACTTTATTGTACGTGTGAAAAAATATATATTATGATAACTTTCCGTATATAAAACTATTATATTATTTTACTGTTTTTTCTCACCAATATGATACCAGTTATATTTATTTTCAAAAGAGGATTAAATAATAAAGAAAAAAACAAATTCCAATAGTTACATTATCATATATGTGCCATTGGTTATATTTCCAGGGATATAAAACATATATTTACGACTACTCTTATATATCACAGAATATCCCTTGTGTTAGTTTTTACCATTAACGCCTATATAATTTTAACATGGAAGCTTTTAAATAAGATTATTATTATTAGTAGATAATGCTGAGTTACATGTAGTGTTTAAAAGTGTAGTTGACCTTTGACCTGACCTTTGGCGGATAGTGGATGGTCATCAGGTCATACAGGTGTCTTTATGATCTTATTTTTTTTTGTTCCTGTTGTTAGCTATTTTATTTTTTGAGATAGAAGTCCCACCTGTAATAATCTTGATGTTTGTGGTGACTGGAGAGAGAGAGAGAGAGAGAGAGAGAGAGAGAGAGAGAGAGAGAGAGAGAGAGAGATAACATGTGGCTTTCTATCTGTATGCAAAATGTGCTGTATAAACTTAACGCCACCTGACTGTTGATGCTTATGTATAAATATATTTTTATTATTTCATCTCAATACAATTTCAATATCAGGAGAATTATTAATACGTTGGCAATATTACTTTAACGATATGAGTCTCGTTCAGTTGTTATTTTTGTATGTAAAAAATATGAACGTATTATAACGTACTCGGAAATAATGTAATACTGGAACTGTCTGTCTCTCTGTCTGTCTGTCTGTCTGTCTGTCTGTCTGTCTGTCTGTCTGTCTGTCTGTCTCTCCTAAGCTTACAAATCATAATGAGAGTAAAAACTTGCTGAAACTGTGATTAAAAATGGAATTTACTCTCCGGGAGAAAAAAATAATTCATTGCATTTTGTACAGTACCTCTAATAATGTCATAAGGTATTATTGCTACACTTCAATAACTAAACTAATTAACTATTTTATTCTATGCTAATAACTACACCAGTCATGTTACTTATAATATTTTATTTAGTTAACGCCAGATGATTTTATTCACCCCTCCCCCCTCACCTACCCACACAAGATGTAAGGAGTTAAAAAGAGCTTAAGATAATATATTGTGTCTCAGTAAAATCCACCCTACACTTTATTCCTTTCAGTGTATAATTTGGTGGGTTGCTAAAAATATATAGTTAATAATAGATAGTGAAGGAAGAGATGCACTTTTATTGAATTTACTCATATGTACAGTGTTACTAACTTCGGTATTATATTTGTGTAGGTGTTTTTAATGGAACATATTTACACATACATAAATACACAAATACATGTTATATATACTGACAGACATACACACAAACAGTTGAAAGATAGATAGTCATTAGAGATATGCCACCCCCTACATTAACTCCTATCTCACTACCTCCCCCTTCCACTAATTCATCCCTACCATATCCCCTTCCAATTAATTCCTCCCTACCATATCCCCTTCCACTAATTTTCCCTACCATATCCCTCTTCCACTAATTCTCCTCACCATATCCCCCTTCCACCACCTCCCTCCCCACCATATCCCCCTTCCACTAATTCTTCCCTACCATATCCCCCTTCCACCAATTCATCCCCACCATATCCCCCTCCACTAATTCTCCCCCCACCACATCCCCCCACTAATTCCTCCCCACCATATCCTCCACTAATTCCTCCCCCACCATATCCCCCCTCACCACCTCCCCACCATATCTCCCCTTCCACTAATTCCTCCCCTACCATATCCCCTTCCACTAATTCTCCCCACCATGAACCCCTCCACTAATTCCTCCCACCATATCCCCTTCCACTAATTCTCCCCTACCACATCCCCCTTCTACTAATTCCTCCCCCACCATATTCTCCTTCCACCACCTCCCCACCATATCCCCCTTCCACACCTCCCCACCATATCCCCCCTTCCACCAATTCCTCCCCACCATATCCCCCTCTACTAATTCCTCCCCACCATATCTCCCTTATTCCTACCATACCCCTTCCACCAATTCCTCCCCCACCACATATCCCCCTTCCACCTCTCCCCAACATATCCCCCCCTTCCACACCCTCCCCCACCATATCCCCCCTTCCACCAATTCCTCCCCACCATATCCCCTTCTACTAATTCCTCCCTCACCATATCTCCCTTCCACCACCTCCCCTACCTCCTTCCTTCCACCAATTCCACTTGGCCCTCACCATATCCCCCTCTTCCACAGATTCCTCCCTATCTTCTACTAATTCCTCCCCCAATCTCCCCTTCCACTAATTCTTCCCTCACCATATCCCCTTCCACCAATTCCTAATTCCTCAAATTATACTTTCATATCCTCCCCCTGTATCTTCACTAATTCCTCCCCTACCATATCCCCTTCCACCAATTCCTCCCCACCATATCTCTCCCTTCCACTAATTCCTCCCCTTCACCATATCCCCCTTCCACTAATTCCCTCCCCACCATATCCCCCTCACTAATTCTCCCCTCACCACCTAATTCTTCCCCCTACCCTCCCATCAGCTTCAGTTTCTCTCTTATCATCTCCTCCCCACCCCCTTCCTTTCCCTCTTCCCACCCCCTCCACCAGGTGTTCAGATAGCTCTTTAAGTCCCATCTGGTGGAGGCTGGCAGAGTTAACTTACCTCGGGAAGTCACGCACGCTGCTACATCAAAGACTATCACGCACCCTTAAAAACATTCATTTCCCTGACGTGTTTATAGGTAGTTTTGAGTCAATCTGGGGTCTACACTCATGATCGCTAGACTGTGTCCCGATTTTTTTAATAAACAACCTAACCTAACTTAGGTTTGTATATGTTTAGTTCTGTTTGCTCTGGGACCTTAACCAATCAGAAGTCTTGATGTAAATGGTAAGGTATATTCTTATTGGTCAGATATATCCGGTATACCATCATATATTATCTTTATTATTTTATATTTATTTTTATATCATAAAATAATATATAACTAATAAAAAAAATCCATATTATTAATGTATATATTTGTTTTCATCATTAGTCATATTATATCAAATTAACTCGAGGTGATGTTAAAAAATTCTTCTTTTTCACTCGGTTATTGAAGTGTTGGTTAGGGGGTTGAGTGTGTGTGTGGGTGTGTGTGTGTGTGTGTGTGTGTGTGTGTGTGTGTGTGTGTGTGTGTGTGTGTGTGTGTTTTGAGGAGAGACCAACGTTAACTGAAGATATATTGAAAGATGAGGTGCAACTACAGGTAGAATTCGATGTTAGGGAAACACTGCAATGTATATCAAGTATTAGATGCAGCAGCGGAGACACTACCATCCCAATAAGAGAGTTCTCACAAGTCACACGTCGCTGTCTTGTTATTAACTGTCTGTCCTCTTGGCGACTTCCTTCTCTGTTCACCACGATATTTTCCGACATTTGGCAGAAGCAAGATAAAGGAAAGTCGTATCATAAATTTCAACACAATATTGTACAGATAATGGTCTTTGAAAGTGTTTGGCAACCTCTTGGGCCATTATAAAAGACTTCTGATAACTGCCATGCCAAATATCATAAGCAGCTTGCCAAACAGCCTGAGTTAAAGTGAGGAACTGTTTAGAAAATGTTTTACACTTTAGTATTGATTATTAATTAGTTAATCTTTCTTTTACCCAAGACTTTTTTGGTCGTATCAGAAATTATTATTATTTTCTGTCATTTGATTTAGGTAATTAATATTTATACTATACTTTTAAGAAATTAGCATAAGCATATATACAGAAAATATTATGCAGTATATACTACGATATACTACTCATTATATATACTTAACATCTAAGTTCAATAAATTCTAAGGTGTAATAGAACAGAGAGAGAGAGAGAGAGAGAGAGAGAGAGAGAGAGAGAGAGAGAGAGAGAGAGAGAGAGAGAGAGAGAGAGAGAGAGAGAGGAGAGAGAGAGAGAGAGGAGGAGAGAGAGAGAGAGAGAGAGAGAGAGAGAGAGAGAGAGAGATTAGTATAACAACAATGTACAGATGATTTTAAAATATATTCTAAACACTTAACTAATCACCCCTCAGAAAAAATACCTCACTTATAATATATGCTACAGAAATAATTTATACACCGTCTATGCATAAAAGAGCTGCTATTTATTCTCAATATATAAACGGTACAGAAATAAATAGCCAAGAACTATTATTTTTTATAAGTAATGTCAAGTGGCTTATATTTTAATTAATTACGAAGGCCTTAATATTTCTCAAGTCGAAATTAATGACCTTAATTAATTAGATAGATGAGTCAGCATTTTGTCTTTACATATCTGAAGGGAATAATTTATCAAGAATAAGAAGAAGAATAAGACTAAGAAGAATATTAAATGAGAAGAAGTGTAGAGAATAAGAGTTAAAATAAGACTAAATAGAAGATTAAGAAACAGGAGAAGAAAGAAAATTAAAGAGAGTGAAAATGAGAAAAACAAATATGAATAGAAAAGAGAAATAAGAAAGAATATGAGGTGACAAAAAAAGAGAGAGAACACACACACACACACACACACACACACACACACACACACACACACACACACACACACCAGGTAGACAGGGAGGTGTTGTTGACTTCTCTGCCTTGAGCTCCAACACTGAGAGGTGAAAAAGTTATATTTTTGTTTGTCACTTTATTTCAAACTCTCTTTCTGTTTTTGTGTCTGTCTGTCTCTTTATACATACATACGTACGTACATACATACATACATACATACATACATACATACATACATACATACATACATACATACATACATACATACATACATACATACATACATACATACATACATACATACATACATACATATATGCATACATATACATACATGTATACATGTATACATACATACATACATACATATACATACATACATACATACATACATACATACATACATACATACATACATACATACATACATACATACATACATACATACATGCATACATACATACATACATACATAACATACATACATACATACATACACACATACATACATACATACATACATACATACATACATACATACATACATACATACATACATACATACATACATACATACATACATACATACATACAGTTAATATACATACATACATACATACATACATACATACATACATACATACACACATACATACATACATACATACATACACATACATACATACATACATACATACATACATACACATACATACATACATACATACATACATACATACATACATACACATACATGCATACATACATACACATACATACATACATACATACACATACATGCATACATACATATACATATACATACATACATACACATACATGCATACATACATATACATATACATACATATATACACATACATGCATACATACATACACATAAATGCATACATACATATATACATACATACACATACATGCATACATACATACATACATACACACATACATACACATACATGCATACATACATACATACATACATGTTAATTGGACAAGAGAGGGACAAGGAATAGTGGAGAACAAGCAATTAGCGATGAGAGGGATGAATGAGAGTAAAGGGGAGAGAGAGAGAGGAAGAAAGAGTAGAGACGAGAGAGAGAGAGAGATATAGGGGGGAGAGAGAGAGAGAGAGAGAGTTGCATTCATCTTCTTTAACAGAGGCCGTTTGATGGGGCTCTCTCTTAAACTGCTTAATGTTTTCAAGGCGATATTTAGCTTGATGCTCCTAACCCAACCTAACCCAACCCAACCTAACCCAACTCCAACCTAACCCAACCCAACCAAACCTAACCCAACCCAACCTAACCCAACCTAACCTAACCTAACCTAACCCAAACCTAACCTAACCCAACCAAACCCAACCTAACCTAACCCAACTCTAACCCAACCTAACCCAACTCAACCCAACCCAACCTAACCTAACCCAACCCAACCCAACCAAACCCAACCTAA
>NW_024713129.1:11789536-11827036 GCF_018991925.1 Homarus americanus
GGGGATCAACTCAATATATTGCCGAGGGGAGGAGTACCTTGGCTCTCTCTCTCTCTCTCTCTCTCCATCATCACTTAAAACTTCGACCAATCACGTAAAAACAGCAGTGTCATCATCTCAACTTGACAATCAATCTTATAAAAAATTGACAAAAAAAAAAAAAAAAAAAAAGAGTGATGTAGGTGGCGTGTCTCTCGTGGCTGACGTCATTGGTGGTAAACTTTTTGTTGTATTATTTATCAAGACAAATTACCTTTAAAATAGTTTACACATCTTCGCCCCTCGAGACTATCCCAGAGTTATCAGGAAAATGGCTCATTGTGGCTCCCAGCTGATGCCTTTGTGGTGGTGGTGGTGGTGGTGGGAGTGTGGTGGTGGTGAGTGTGGTGGGTGGTGGTGGTGGTGAGGGGTGGTGGTGAGGTTGTGGTGGAGTGTGGTGGGTGGTGGTGGTGGTGTGTGGTGAGGTGGTGTGGTGGTGGTGAGTGTTGTGGTGAGTGTGGTGGTGGTGATGGTGTGTGGTGTGGTGGTGTTGTGGTGGTGGAGTGTTGTGGTGGGTGTGGTGGTGGTGGTGGTGAGTGTTGTGGTGAGTGTGGGGTAATGTTGCTGGTGTGATTTTGGGTGGTTGTGGGTGAGTGTGTGTGTGGTGGTGGTGGGGTGGTGTGGTGGTGGTGAGTGTGATGGTAATGTTGGTGGTGGTTTGGGTGGTTGTGGTGAGTGTGTGGTGGTGGTTGTGGTGGTTGATGCTGGGTGTGTGATGATGGTGATGTTACTGGTAATGGTAATAGTGGTGATGGTGGTTGGGTGATGGATGTGGTAGCCTAAGATTGGTTTAGTGAGAGTTCCGATGATGATAAAAGTTACGCATCTCTAAATTAATATATTTGCCAGTGATTGATTTCCTGCAGAGAGTCAACGTTACCAACCAGCCAATTCTGGAGGGTTGCCGAGATCTTGGCAAGCCGGGGGAAGGAACACAAAAGTCCTGTGTTAAGAGTTAAGATATTTTTCTCTCGGGTGGCGTGTGTCTGACTACTACAGTAACACCTTCTGAATTATTAGCTAGAACTCAGGTTTCTTTTTTGTGACTTGGATCGAACGGGACTCATTCGATTCCACAATGAGAATTATGGTGACGACAACTTGCTTGGGTCCTGGAATAACAAAAATAACAATAACAAAATTAATGAAAATCAAATGGAAGAATAAACTATAACAGTAACTGGATATAAGAGACGATACTTTGCGCTACCGTATTTGTATCGTCGCCGTTACTGTTCCATGTAAGTAACAAAAATGAGTGATGATCCTTTGAAGGTGAACGGTAATAAAATTGGTGAGATCTTACAATAATGTAGTGAAAAAGACAAAGGGGAAGGATTTACAGCTTTTACGAACTGGAAGAAATATACAGTACATTAGTGAGAAATGGACTATGAAGCACAGCAAGGAGTTTCAGTAAAATGTATACACGACTTTACAAATTTTCAAAGAGATTTACTTAAAAACTTATAATACCCAACAACAAATTCTCCTCTCTTGTTGGTGTGTAATGGCTCCTACAAGTGAGGGACATTGTTGTTGTTTTAATTAAGGTATTTTAGCAGATTAAATGAAAATATGTAAAAACAGTGTGTATACATTTTTGTTGAGACTGAGGATATCATAATGGTCGATTTAATAGGCAGGATTAGACAGGTGACTTACAGAGAACCAGCAAAGGAATGTGTGTGTAGTTTAGTGAGACAGAGAGAGAGGAGGGGAGAGAGTGTGGGGCATGAACGTGTTATTCCCTTGATTGTTTAATGTATTTACAGAGTAGCAGGGAAGTGGGTGGTGATGTGGGACACACACACACCACACACACACACACACACACACACACACACACACACACACACACACACACACACACACAAGTAATTGTTGGATTGAATGTTGAGGAATGAGGAGTGGAGTTGTCGATGGATGCGCATGTTACTGAAGTGGAAGAGAGGGGGAGGGTGGGGGGAGGTGGGGGAGGTGGAGGAGATGGGGAGGTGGTGGGGGAGGTGGGGGAGAGGTGGGGGAGGTGGGGAGGTGGTGGGGGAGGTGTGGGGGGGGTTGGTGGAGGGGTGGGGGGTGGTGGGGGGTGGTGGGAGGGTGGGGGGAGGGTAGAGGGGTGGTGGGGGAGGGTGGGGGGTGGTGGGGGGGAGGTGGAGGTGGGGGTGGTGGGGAGGTGGGGAGGTGGTGGGGGAGGGTGGGGGTGGTGGAGGGTGGTGGGGGGTGGTGGGGGGTGTGGAGGTTGGTGGGGGAGGGTGGAGGGGAGGTGGTGGGGGGGGGAGGGTGGGGGGGAGGGTGGGGGAGGGTGGAGCTGGTGGAGGAGTGCAGACCTAAACACTGCCTCTAGAATCGATGCAATGGAAAGGAAACAACAGAACTTGAGTAAAAATAATATGGGTAGTGTGTGAAGGGAATGAAGGAAGAGGCAAGAAGGAAGGAAGGAAGGAAGGAAGGAAGGAAGGAAGGAATATGAGAAACTGGAAGACAATTGAAGGAAGAGAGAGAGAGAGAACTAGGGGGTAGTTATAGTGGAAGTGGAAGAGTGGATTCTGAGTAACTGGAGCGAGGGTGGAGAGGTGTGTAGGTGGATCACGCCCTAAGGAGAGCTATGAAGCCTGAAGGAGTGTCTAGTGAGTCTCAGAACGGGGCGGAGTATTGTTTAGGACGGTGGAGCCGAGATTACTGTGATATATAACGTGATAGCTGACGTGTGAAAGGAGAATGAGACAACACAAACACACACACACACACACACACACACACACACACACACACACACACACACACACACACACACACACACACACACACACACACACACACATAAAATATTCCAAACGTTTCAGCCAAATTTAAATGATGATAATGTTAATATGATATTATCACAAAAAAAAAAAAACCATTACAGAATAGTTTTACACTGAGTGGTTAGGCCTATAAAACTCACTAATTATAATATTCAATGTACTTACACAGGTGATGATAATGCTACACCACATTACTTATGGCATTACATTTCCAGCAGTTACAACATATAATAACTCTTTGTTGTTTTATCTCACGTTAATAGGTAGTTTATTTTGTGTTTTTATTATAGGAACAATAAACGGGATATGAGCAACGAGTTATTTATTTTATATACATCACGAAGAGATTTTAGTGAAATGAGTAACAAAAACGAGTTAATTATTTTATATATCACAATGAAATTTTAGTTAATGTGTTTACTCTGTGTATAATTAATTTTTACGTATGATGTTATGAGAGTATTGTTGTAAGTGAACTATATACAGCAAACACAATTAAACTAAAGATTTTTTTTTAACAACTACTAACAAAACCAACTATATTGCTCTTATTAATATTCTGTATTTCTGAATCCAAGTTTTTATTACAGATATAAACACATTTTTTCTTTGTTTACGTTTCATATCGTCTCGCTGATGTTCGTGTCATAAGCTTTGGAGATTAATGGTCAGATCAAGCTTTAAAATTCAGCTAAATCTGGAGTAAATGTGAAATAGCAGTTTGTTATTGTTGTGTTTTTATCGAGATTAATAAAAGTTTGGAGAAATTAGTTGTTGTTGTTGTTGTTATTGTTGTTGTTGTTATCTACACCAACAACATGGCCGTATTTCTTGGTTCTCTTTCGACTCTGATTAATAGAAATATGATCTTCTTTACTGTAGTGATTCTCTTGTTCTCTCTCAAAGGCGACCTGGAGCCCGATATTCAGTCGAGAATTGATTTTTGCGAGAGAGAGAGAGAGAGAAGAGGGAAGAAAGAGGATGATAAAGCGAGAGGAAGAGAGAGAGATGAAGGAGATGAAAGGTATGGTTGAGGTTGAAAGAAGGAAGGAAGGAAGGAAGGAAAGAAGGAGAGGTGGAGGTGGTGGATTATAAACCCTACCTCCATCTGGTCTCTGTACCCAAACACTATCCGTCGTTTAACCACCACGTCGCCAGGTAGAGTTGAGAGGCTATCCGGGCTTTAATCGCTAATAACACTGGAGCCGGCAATAGTATTTCAGAGGAGAACCAGTTGACTATTTCAAACATTATCAGAGGTTAGGTGGAAGCTGGCACACGCTGGCACACGTCTCACATATGCAAGCTGATAACCAAGGCTGCCTGCCACATTACCTCGCTGTGAAATCTAATTGAGTCCACAATGGGAGGGTGAGGAGTTAGTGCCATTGCCTTAACCCAGGTAATTTGCTGCTGATGTACTGGTTATGGGGATATTAGTAGAGACAGGTGAGTGATTTATTATATCCAATTAAAGTACTAGAGAGCAGGTGTAGGGGCGAGGTGTACATTATTATTAGTTGTGTGTTTAATTATTCACCCAATTAATATGAATTAATATGTTTATTATTGTTATTATATTATCGTTAGTTTATAGACCAAAGTGAATTATTACATATGAATTATCACCTTCAAGGGGATTATTTCACGTAAGAGGATTTATTACATTGGAGAATAGTCATATAATTAACGATGGTAATACATATAAGGTAATTATTTCATTAACAGGTGGGGAGGATATTATAATTAACTCTAGCATCAGCAGGTAAGGGTGCCAGTTACACCTGTGTCTGTCTCTGTGTATGAAAGAGACAACATTAAACACGGACTCCGCTGAAAGTCATATCTCCAGGCTTCCTCCCTTGATCCCCACTTAGATTACTGAGACACATAGAGGGCTGGTGAGACACAGGGATAATGAGACACATACAGGGTTTGTGAGACGCAGGGCTGGTGAGACACATACAAGAATGGTGAGACACATACAGGGCTGGTGAGATAGGTGGAGGGGGGAGGGTGAAAGGAACGATTTACAGAGATGTGAGAGTTAGAGATAGAGGGAAGTAAAGATGAGAGATTGTTGGTGAAAGAAGAACTTAACCCAAGCTAACTCTGCCCCCACCTTTGTTCATTACGTGTACTGTATATACGTACTTTGGGGAAATTGGTAATTGACATCTAATTTAGTATTTTTTACATTGGAACTTTTTTTTTATGTACATTAAAACAAATGAACACACATACATTCTTAATTAAATCCTCCTGTTATCGAGTTTGCATTTACGTTTGTGTTTTATAAGCAATTACCAAGTATATTAATGCGGTGTTTTTTTTTTCTTCTTTTACGTGTGTACAACGCCGTGAAAATAACACTGGGTTAGGGTTTTTTTTTCTCTTCCCTGTGAATGAAACCAATTTCCAGGGTCGGGTGGTAATGATAGCTGTGATATATAACAAGAGTCGGTAAATATATAGATGTGTAATTTTTTAGCCTTAAGCCACCAACTATTTTGTCGATCTGGTTTCAAAGAGGCACTTTATAACAGTACGTGAGACTACTATCACACACACAAATACACACGTGGGGGTACTTACACAAATACAGAAACAGAATGCAAGACAGATACACAGATACACAGACAGACAGACACAGACAGACAGACACAGATACACAGACAGACACAGACAGACAGACACAGACAGACAGACAGACACACACACACAATAAACCCCATTTTGATATGTCTCTCGCACTAGCAGTCACTCTTATACACCTGAGTTCTGGCAACACAAATATATCGAGTAAAGTGGTCGTCATTATCTGCCGAGAGCATCATTAAAACACACTCCTGGGAATGTACCAGTTAATGTCTCTACTCTATAAGATGCGTTACGATAAAAGAAAAACCGAATGAGTGTTATTTTTTTTTTTTTAGGGGTTATATATTGCCTGTGTCAGCCTCTGTGTCTAATGGCAATGTCGACTTGGTGTACTCTGATGGTAACCGATGTTTCTGTCAATTTCAGTACAAATTTTCGTTGCAAGAGAAGTTTTTTGGTTTTATTATTGAAAGAGGATAAACGACTCGTATACTAATGTGTCATAGGATATAAGTGTATTTATTCTGTCTGATGGAATTGGTAAGTATATAATGTGTGTGTGTGTGTGTGTGTGTGTGTGTGTGTGTGTGTGTGTGTGTGTGTGTGTCTCATTATTATATCATTAAACAATTCTGTGGTGATTCAGGTGTTGTTTATTACCTGTAAAAGTGAGAGTAATTTACAAAAATAAAACACTAAAACTTTTACAATCAAGATTTTCCTTCACACACACACACACACACACACACACACACACACACACACACACACACACACACACACACACACACACACACACACACACACACACACACACTCACACACTTCGATAAACCAGAGACTCTACAAGTCCCTCAGCTTCTCATTATAGTTGGGAAATATAATGCATTTTCCAACACATTTCCCCATTTTTCATTGGAGCTGAATAATGGGTTTAAGGCTGGGGTCAAGATGGCCTTCTTTGTGAATTATATAGTTCTAACGTTCTGTAATAGGCAGTGTGGAAAAATGGAGGTAAGGGTGGAGGAAGAATGAAAGAGTGAAGGAGAGAGGGCGATGGAGTTGACAAGAAGAATGAAGGTGAAGGAAGAATGAAAGTGGGATGAATGATGAATGAAGGTGAGGGTGAATGAAAGTAAATTGTAAATAAATAAAAAAGATCGTTGTTGCCTCGCCAGATTCTTGAGTGACAGACACGAGCCAAACTGTCAATTTACAATCAGAGCAGAAAAGTTGCATGATGCATGGCTTGTTGCACCTGAGATTAACCTGACTTCACCTGAGTTTACCTGAGTTCCGTTACATGCATGACATAGACCGTTGTGTTTTGGCCACTGACCTTAAGCCAAATGCTGTGTTGAGCTGTGAAATAACTGCTGTGTCCAGAGATACAAGATAAGGCTCACTGCTGTTCACGCTGCTGTCTGTTGTTGCAATATTTACCTTACCTATGAATGTACTTAATTGACTCGACAGGTGTTAATCACGATGTATAATGTGAAATGATTGTTGTGAATGTTGATTTCTGTCTTCACTTGGGTAACGTATTTATTGCTATGTCTTGAACCATCTGTGCTGTGTTTGGTGCTGTGCTTGGTGCTGTGTTTGGTGCTGTGATTGGTGCTCTGTGTGGTGCTGTGTTTGGTGATCTATTCTGACTTTTGATCCTATTGCTGTGCGAGAAGCTAAGTGTAAATGTGCTGTGGCTTACTGTTGTGCCTGTAGACGTGTGCTGTAAATCATCTCTATACCTGCTGCTGTGTTGCGAAATACCATTGTACCTCCTAAATCTGCTGTAAATGTCTGCCATGTCTTCTGCTGCTGTGTTCTAAATGGCTGCTGCACTTGCTACTTTGCTGTTAAAGACATCTACACGTTCTACTGCTATACTCGTGAATGAATAACAAATGTATAATGATTGATTGATATACCTGCTGCTCTCCTGTGAATAACTCTAGTCCTTCTGTTGTTCAGTTGCGAGTGATTGCTATAGCCTGCTGCTGTGTGCTGTGGTGAATGAGTATCGTGCCTAGCTTGTGCACAGACAAAGCAGTGCGGTTTGGTATAATCTAATATTATTCATTCCAATCAGCTAGAAAGCGCTGGGGATTGTTGGGTGAATATTGATGTTAGTATGAATGAATGTGTGTGTGTGTGTGTGTGTGTGTGTGTGTGTGTGTGTGTGTGTGTGTGTGTGTGTGTGTGTGTACTAATCTCACTACCTAACATTCTCTCTATATATAAACACACAGGTAAGAACAATATCTCACACTGATCATCCTCACTACCCCCGTCTCTCTCTCACTCTCTCTCAGGTGTGTGGGGAGCGGACCTCTTCATAGCTAAAACATTCTAACATCAAACATTAAAAAATAATCTTCATAAATATTAAATAACACACACACACACACACACACCTCCTCTGGCTTTTATCATCATGCATATCAAGTTAATAAATAAACTAACATCCTAAATCATCGTATTTGAATATTTAATAAATGTCAGGAGAGTTAACACGATAATAACTTTACAATAAACAAGTCCCGTGTGAAATTTATATATACTCGTATTTATATAAACCTCATCTCCTAATTAAGTATTTTCAAGGGACCTCGTTATACTGTTATGTAAATGCCTGGTATATTATAACATATATTTTATAGTCTGTTCTTCTTATTAAACGCTGGACAAACAAGCTCTAAACATAATGGAGTTTTCCTCATCAAATTCCTTTAATGATGAAGTAAAATTATTTTATCTGATGAGACAAAAAAGTAAACTATTTATATTTGTGTTTGTAATAATTTTCTTCTTTTTTTATTTATAAACTTAGTTGAGCATTTACCTGTTCATTAATAATCTTGTTGTTTAATCTCAAAAGCATAAATACTTAATTATCAACAGATCATCGAAATACAACACAATAATAGAAATTATTCTTAGAAGCCAAATTCAGATTATTCCATGATAATAAATGAACAAGAAACAGTTTATGGCAACACATTAAATTAATTTTTGTCTGTTGTATCTATGTTTAGGACAAGACAGACAGACAGACAGACAGACAGACAGACAGACACAGACAGACAGACAGACAGACAGACCCAGACAGACAGACAGACAGACAGACACAGACAGACACAGACAGACAGACACAGACACACAGACAGACACAGACAGACACAGACAATTATCCACTTGACTATCATAATAAGACTTATCTCTCCTACCACAGCTAAGTGTTTCACCTTTGTAAGCATCAACATATTTCTCACCTGCTCGACGTCAGCATATGGTAGGTGAGACGCACAGTGATAAGACTTACCCTCACCCAGTCTTGTAAACCAACCACATACAATATACAACAAAGGAAAACACACACTTTTGTAAATAAACAAACACAGGTATACACAAACCACTTACCTGCACGGAGATATACGCATATACAGAACAGGTAGATTCAAAGTAAATGTAATGTAGACGGATACAAACTGCATATAAAGTATTCATTGACGCCACACACGCACTTACATAATAAATAATGGATGCCCCTTGAAATCGAGGATGGCCGGCCCAAGGGCCTCCTAGGCGTGAATTTGTTTAAGGTGTAGAAGCTGTCGCCAACACAACAACCACACTCCCAGTTAACGAGATACATGACCCAGTGTCAAGGAATAGTCCGCAAAGACAGGACAATTCGCTAACTGTACTGGCTAACCATTACCCCGGAACACGATCCACAAATCGATTAACGTCCAGGTTCCCAATTACAGCTGGGTAGACAGAGGCAAACAGCGTAAAGAAACTTGCCTATAGTTTCACCCTGCCCGGGGATCGAACTCGGGTCCGCTCGATTGCGAGGCGAGGGTGCTGACCATTACACCACAGGTCGCCATGCATACCATACACAATACACACATACACTGTACACCCCCCCCACAGACATACAGCCATCATCTTTAGTGTAATAATCCACTCTCACGACTCACCCAGTGTGATGTAGTGTTGCCCATTGATCATGCATGAATACCAGGACCGTGCACGACTCACTGACGTGGCTGAAATATACAAGGCATTGGGGATGATTTATTGACTTCCTCACTCCCCTCTCTCTCCCCCTCTCTATTTCTCCCTACCCTCCTCCCCCTCCCTCTCTCTCTCCCCTCTCTATTTCTCCATACCCTCCTCCTTACCCCCTCCCCTCTCTCTCCCTCTCTTTCCATACCCTCCTCCTTACCCCTCCCCTCTCTCTCTCCCCTCTCTATTTCTCCATACCCTCCTCCTTACCCCCTCTCCCTCTCTCTCCCCCTCTCTATTTCTCCCTACCCTCCTCCTTACCCCCACCCCTCTCTCTCTCCCCTCTCTATTTCTCCATACCCTCCTCCTTACCCCCCTCCCCTCTCTCTCCCCCTCTCTATTTCTCCCTACCCTCCTCCTTACCCCACTCTCCCTCTCCACTACTCTCTACTTGTTTCTCATGGTCTCACTCCCTCCTTCCTTCTCCCTCTGACATTCTCATCCTTTCCCTCCCTCCCTTTCTCCCTCTCCCATCCTCTTTATGATCTACTATTTCCTACTCCTCTTCCACCTCATATTTCTCCGTATTTTCCTTCGTCTTATTTCACCACGTTTCTCCCCTCATCTCCTCTTCCTCCTCTTTCGTCCTCAAAATCCACCAGCCCCTCTTCCTCCTCCTCCTCCTTCTTCTTCCTATTGTCATGATCCTCTTCCACCTCCTCCTCCACTTAATCCGGCTCATCTTACCAATCCTCCCCCACACAGACTCAAGAGGCTCCTCATGTGGAGCTGCCATTATCCGCACACCAAATGAACTTAACCTGGGACGATTACTCCAGCACGCCTTCTGTCTCTCTCTGTCTCTTTCTGTCTCTGTCTCTCTCCTTTTCTGTCTGTCTCTCTCTGTCTCTTTCTGTCTCTGCCTCTCTCTGTCTGTTTATCTCTCTTTTTCTGTCTTTCTCTGTCTATATATCTCTCTCTCTTTCTGTCTCTGTTTCTGTCTCTTTCTGTCTTTCTGTCTCTGTCTCTATTTGTCTTTCTCTGTCTATATATCTCTCTCTCTTTCTTTCTGTCTATTTATCTATCTGTTTCTCTCTATCAAGCTCTGTCTTTACCATCTCTCTCTCTCTCTCTCTCTCTCTCTCTCTCTCTCTCTCTCTCTCTCTCTCTCTCTCACACACACACACACTGCTCGACGGGCTTCATAAATCTAGTCTTTGAACCCTGGTAGCGTGAGACAGAGCAGAATCTGTGTGACATTGTTATTGTGGCGACTGAACTATTGTCGTCTAACCTAACCTAACCTAAAATATGTATGTATGTATGTATGCGTGTATATATCGAGCCATTTCCATTTACTCTCTCTCTCTCTCTCTCTCTCTCTCTTTCTCTCTCTCTCTCTCTTCTCGCTTTTTCACTAATTTATCCTTCTTATTCTCTCCATTTCTTTACATTTTTCTTCATCTCGCTCAAAGCATTAAAATTATAATTAGTATTTTATTCACAGTCAATCAGGATAATTGACAAGTATATTTTTTCCCCTCTGATTATAAGGTGTTTTGACATTTTTAATTACAACGATAAAAATGAATCTAATTGAAGTTTTAATTTAAGAGAAATAAATTTAAAAAAAAAATCCTTATGTATTTAAATGACGAGATAAATTTGTCACGTAGCACAATATAAATGTTCGCTGTTATGTAATATTTTGGGTCTTAATTATTTTTTGAGGGGGGGGGGAGATTCTGAAAAAAAATGGTAGAAAGAAAAGATTTAATAGTGAATAAGTGGATGGGAGAGAAAGAGAGAGAGGAGAGAAACACACACACACACACACACACACACACACACACACACACACTATACATAACCCAGAGTTTATGTATTAATAAATTTTCATAATATATACATACAAAAACTCCAATACAATTTCTTACAGTTCAGACTCTCACACCTTTCAAGACGTGACCCTAGCGTGACACTCTGGGCTCTTGTAACAAAAAGAATTAATCATTTTAGTCACTTGAGGTTGTCGAACCCACACTCTGGATTTTATTCGTCAAATATCTGGATCCAGTGAGCCATAGCGTGTAAGAAATATGAAAGAAAATAACAATAAAAGACAGACAGACAGACACAAAGGATATAAAAAGTTTTGAAAATGATATAGAAATGTGACTGGAGATTTAAATTGAGGAAATATATATATATATATAAAAACTATAAATCGTATACAGAAATTTAAAGAGTTAAATGAGAATGATATATATATGTACATAAAGGGAGAACCCAAAGGAAATTACAATATATAGATTAAGTACACTACATATACTATAGGAGTGATATAGAGACAAGACAAACATTGCTATATGGTGGAAAAGATGAAATGTTTACATATATCTGTGAGGTAGATATTTATTCTATTTTTTAAAACGAAGATGAAATTTACTTGTTTTCACTTTGTGTCCTACAGAATAAATTTTTACACACAACTTTTCAGGGAATATTTCATGGTAAGAATCTGAACGAAAATTCACCCCCCAAAAATCATCGAGTAAAAGAAACAAGAAAACATGTGAGTGTGTGACTGATTAACGTCTCTGGTAACCTCGAGTGACCTCGTCTTGTCTGGGCTGAGGAGAATAGTCGCCAGATTTCTACACCAAGAACACGATGTCTACATAATATCTCAACTCACCAAACGCCAAATTACCAAAGAGTTTCGTGTATTAAGATTTATCACGGATTTATTTTTAATATAGAATCAGCAATGCAGTGACTATAAGCATAATAAACGGAACGATACTTTTAAGGTTTAGCCAACGATTAAGTGAAATTATCATAGCGATGTTGGTATACATTACATTAAATTCAAAGACGTTATATGTACGTAAAAATAGATTCATCGACGACTGGTACACACGTCACCTTGATAAACCAGATAAAACATGGGACCTCCCTTTACACTCCCTCAAAACTGGTGTCTGGTGGTATGGTATTGACCTGACTCACGCTTACATCTAGGAACCTCACTTACTTACTGTACTTATCTCTTCCAGAATGCAGACGAGGAAGCTGTGACCATTACATGTGAAAGATTCCTGAAAATGTTACCAGATTATCTTTGACCTCGCGTCCATAACTTGTGAGAGGAGTCTGCCTGGTTCCTACTATAGCTAGACGGTGTACCATACTATCACCAGATACTGTACGGTGCGGTGACGACAAAATCTTCCCCAAATCGTGTAGCTTCACCGTAAATATAACTTTACCTAACCTGCACGACCGCCTGACCTTTCTACTGTAGGCTCCAACCTTTGGGACTGTTCCAGGAGAAAGTCCTTCTCTGTTTAACTATTAAATACACGAAAAATTATGTAACGTATCGTATTTATTCTGTATCCAGCGAGACACTTAGTACAGAATCTACAAATTTCAGACTTTTCTATCTCTCCCCCTCTTCCTCTCCCCCCTTCTCTCTCACCATCTCCCTTCCCTCTCTCTCACCCTCTCCCTTCCCTCTCCCCTTCGCCCCACATTCTCTTACCGGTAATTACATCAGGTAAAACTTCCATCAATAATGAAACTTGTCTATAAAGTTAAGAGTCGCCATTAAGTAAACAAAAAGCTATTGATATAAGCTTGATAAACATAATAGAACATAAGACAACAACAATCAAGGAGGTAAAATAAGACTCATGCCAAACTAAGCTGCCAGTGGATTGCTAAAACTACGTCAAAAGTTCAAAAGCAATATACTTCTCTCTCTAGAATGAAAAATACTTAATAAATGAATTCTATTAGACTTACAGGTGTGTGAAGATGGTTATAAGACTCTCGAGAACAGGTGAGAAAACGAATAGATCTCATTAATAGACTTACAGGTGTGAAGATTATAAGACTCTCGCTAATAGATGAAAAAACAAAATAGGTCTTATTAATGTCACGATAAAGAAGAGATCAACAGTGACAAGAGGATCATAGACGGGATTCCACGACTGTCAGATGGGTAAAGGGGATTAGAATATGTTTGGAATTGCTATAAGTAAAAAGAAGACATTCATGACCTAAGAATGTGTGTGTGTATGACAGAGATGTCCCTTTAGTAGTGTGTGTCTGTGTGTGTGTGTGTGTGTGGGGGGGGGGGGTGGGGAGAGGAACTTTCAATCTTCAGCAAAATATATTTTTTCCTTCTCACCAGCACCATATATTTACCCACAATAAATGGTCCACTCTTGTTCCAGCGGTAAAATGCCGTAATAGCTGGGTTTTGTTGTAGTCAGGAGAGGGGGGCAGGGGGGTGTTGTTGTCTCTCCTGTTGTGGTTGTAGGTTTAATAACACTCTTAAGGTTGTGGGTTTTTTAATGTCATTGCTATTGTTGTAGGAGGAATTTTTTTTGGTGTGTGTATGTGTTTATGTGTGTGTGTGTGTGTGTGTGTGTGTGTGTGTGTGTGTGTGTGTGTGTGTGTGTGTGTGTGTGTGTGTGTGTGTGTGTGTGTGTGTGTGTGTGTGTGTGTGTGTGTGTGTGTGTGTGTGTGTGTGTGTGTGTGTGTGTGTGTGTGTGTGTGTGTGTACTAAATGACATACTTCAGGTAAGGTAAGGTAAGGTAAGGTAATCACTCTTTCAGTCTAAATTTCCCTTTAAACAGTCATAAGAATCAGATCATATCAGAAGGTTCGAAGCTGGTCAGAGAACGAGAGACTCACAGCTAATTACTGTAGTTTGTCTATTTTTCTTAATGAACTCTGACATACAACTACACCCTTTCCACCCTAACCTGGCCCGTAAGCCCCGCCCCTCATCTATAGCTACAAATAGCTGATTGGTTCCCTGAGCGTTTTACCTCTCCCCGGACTGAGCATATATAAGCTTGTATTTATATCGACCTTTTATGATAAATATGGAAAATTTCCTTACATCCTCTCTGAAGTGCTAATGCCTTGAAATCCTTTGCATTTTGATAGTCCAGATATTTAACAATATTTTAGTTAATAACAGATCTGTTTACCAATAATTGTGAACACATTTAGTTTGAATTTTCTATGAACCAATCAGCTATTAGTATAGAAGAGGGGGCGTGGCTTAAGGGCCAGGTTACCTTGGAAATACTATAGTTCAATGATCATTAACATACTCGAGGGTGTAGTGTGTGAGCTTTGAGTAGATTAGAGACGTGTAGTGGACTATTGATGTGAATATTAGTATTAATTCAATTTCAATTGTTTATTCCTTGATAGAGGAAGCGGGATCCTAGTGCTGTATTAGTATTATTATAAGTTTACGGTGTACGTTATTCTGTGCACACTCTCTCTCTCTCTCTCTCTCTCTCTCTCTCTCTCTCTCTCTCTCTGTTCCAGTTTCTTCCTGTCTCTGTGTTTATGTATCATCAACGTCTCTCGTCTTTTTCTCTCTATTTCTCTCTTCCTTATATAAATTCTATGACACAGCCTCCCACGTAAACACTATTCTTTATCTATAATATTTTCCTCTTCCTTCACCAAGACTCACTTTTAACTTGACTTAACCTGCATTCATACCTGTACTTAACCTGTATTTAACCTGCATTCATACCTCTGCAGTCATACCTGTACTTAACCTGTAAATTTACCTGTATTTAACCTGTAATTTTACCTGTACTTAAACCTGCATTCATGCTAGTAATGTTAATAATGAATAGACTATTTTATGCTCAATCTAGATTATAATTCGAGGAACGTCACTGTAGGCGTTGTAGGGGAGGGAGAAAGGAAGGGAGAGATGGAGAAAGGGGAGAGAGAGGGTGGGAAGGAGAGAGAGAGAGAGGGGGTGGGAAGGAGAGAGAGGGAGAGAGGGTAAGAAGGAGAGAGAGAGGGTGGGAAGGAGAGAGAGAGAGAGAGAGAGAGAGGGTGGGAAGGAGAGAGAGAGAGAGAGAGGATAGGAAAGGAGAGAGAGGGGTAGGAGAAAGAAGTGGGAAGGAGAGAGAGATGGAGAAAGGAGAGAGAGAGAGAGGGTAGGAAAGAGAGAGAAAGGGTGGGAAGTTGAAAGGGTGGGAAGGAAGAAGAGAGGGAAAGAGTGAAGAGAAGAGGGAAGGGGGAAGGGGGTGAGGAGAGTTGTAAGGCTTTGTTAGTCGAGTAATGAAGTCGATCCCCCTTGGCACGTGACGACCTTGACTTGAGGCAGGAGCGTCAGGCAACTTCGGGAAGGTCTTTTGATCATACAATAACACTGTGTTCGACGTATCCTCTTTCCCCTCTTATCATCTCGACTATTACCCAGAGGGAACACAGGATGAAAAGACCTGGGAGAAAATATTGTGATATATACTCTCTCTCTCTCTCTCTCTCTCTCTCTCTCTCTCTCTCTCTCTCAATGTCAAAGGTCAGATGTCAGGGTCAGGAATTATTGCGACAACTGAAATAACACGTTGATGAAATTTATTTATTTTACGTAATCATTAATTATTGTTGGTGTTATTATTATTATTATTATTATTATTATTATTATTATTATTATTATTATTATTATTATTATTATTATTGTTAAATGAACTGATTTCACTCGTATCTGTACATGTGGTGGCCGAGTGGATACAGAACTCGCCTGCTGTCCTATAGTGCTCTGGTTCGTACTCTGGACACTCCCAGACGACAGAAATGTCAATTGGTACCTAACTTTCTAATTGGCATAGTGAAAGCAGTCAAGTGCTTCCTTGTGTGCTGAGACTTGGTGTTGTATCCACCCTATCCCCCTTAATGGACCATCATGCAACGGTGGCTGAGTCTGGTACCGAGTGAAGTATATCTGTGTTCAGTAGTTCCTTCCTTCCATTCACCGGTGGCTGAGTCTGGTACCGAGTGAAGTATATCTGTGTTCAGTAGTTCCTTCCTTCCATTCACCGGTGACTGAGTCTGGTACCGAGTGAAGTATATCTGTGTTCAGTAGTTCCTTCCTTCCATTCACCGGTGGCTGAGTCTGGTACCGAGTGAAGTATATCTGTGTTCAGTAGTTCCTTCCTTCCATTCACCGGTGACTGAGTCTGGTACCGAGTGAAGTATATCTGTGTTCAGTAGTTCCTTCCTTCCAGAATCAGCCATTGTTAAGGGGTAATTTTCTTTCCAATCACCAAAACTCTATTAGCACGCGAGGATGCAGTCTGTTTACATATGTCTGTTCACTTCAATAGTGTAAGCGATTCAGCTGCGTCCTTTGTGTGTGTGTGTGTGTGTGATGGACGTCATTCTACACCGTATGTGACCTATTGAACAGTTCCTCCCAAGATTCATAACTGATGTATAATTGGCGGCCACGGAGATGAAGGCTAGAGTATATTAACAGTATTTTGGTATGAATCTATTAAGTCTGTTAGTACTAAGAAAACTGCACATAAACTTTACCATTACCCCGGCAATGGCGCCAGTTTATATACAGTTTTATAAGTCTCTTTATTTAACTTCCTGGTGTGTGTGTGTGTGTGTGTGTGTGTGTGTGTGTGTGTGTGTGCGTGCAACAGGGCAGTACAGCAGCGGTAGCTTCGTCACGACACAATAACCTTGTAACCTGTTGTTATTGGTTATTTCCTGCTTCGTGCATAACAAGAGTGGAATTTGAGGGTGACACGAGAGAGAGAGAGAGAGAGAGAGAGAGAGAGAGAGAGAGAGAGAGAGAGAGAGAAGAAACAAAGAAGGTTTCTTCCCACGGTAAGCAACCTGGGTTAATAAGGCTCAATAATGCGCCTCATTAATGCTGAGATGACCGGCTTTTCTCTCATTGACTCACGGAGGCATATCATCTAGACACGAGGAGAACCCCCCAACAATACTACCCTCCTCCAACCTCCCCACCAACCACTCCTTCCCCACTCACTCCAACCCCAGCAAAATACTCCCTCACTCATTTTGCCTCCTCCCACCTCACTTCACTCCCACCACCCTCCCACCTCCCTCACCTCATTCCCCACCACCTCCCCTCTCACCTCCCTCACTTCACCCCACTCACCCTCCCACTTCTACTTCACCCCCTCCCACCCCTCCCTCACTTCACCCAACTCACCTCCTCCCACCTCCCTCACTTCACCCCACTCCACCTCCCTCCCACCTCCTCACTCCACCCCACTTACCTCCCATCACCACTGTACCCCAAGAAAAAATACCCCCCCACACTCCACCTCACCTCTCTCTGCCTTAACTCAGCATCCAGTCCACGGCCAAATTTTTACGTCGGCCAGAGATTGAATTGAGATTTTCGGATTTGGAGTCGGATATCGGATACAAATGATGCTCTCTTTAATCCTCCCTCTCCTTCCCTCCTCTCCTTCCTCTTCACTCTCTTCCCTCAACTCTTTACTCCTTCTTTCTCCTCCTCCTTCTTCCTCACCTCTCTCTCTCCCTCATTTCATCTCTCCTCCTCCTTTCCTTACTCATCATCCAATCTCTATAGAAGTCATTTAGAAGAAACCTAAAGTACATAGAGATAGAACAACAAACAAACAAACAACAACAAAACAAGGGTCTTTAAAATAGCCCCTCAAAAAAAAAAAAAAATACAGGGATTTTTATAAACCAATCCAAAAAAAAATATTATATCTTATTAGAAAAAAAGAAGGAATTTACTCAGTGCTACGTCGACCTTCTTTAGTATTTATGTATTTTTCAACAAGAAGAAAAAAGGGGTTATATTTGATGTCTTGTTTAGTTAAGAGGTTTAGGAGTGTACTGCCATTTTTGTACTGTATGTATGTTCGTTTTCCTTAGGTTTTGAGCTCTACTTTTAGATTATATTTGTATCATTAATAACATAATGTTTACTGTCTGTTTTTGTGATGCAAGACTGTAGTTTTTCATGGGGTAATACACTTATAAACCACAATTTATAAACCACACTTATAAACCACACACTTATAAACCATACACTTATAAACAAACAATTTATAAACCATACACTTATAAACTACACACTTATAAACTATACACTAAAAACACACACTTATAAACCACACACTTATAAACCATACACTTATAAACCACACACTTATAAAACCACACACTTTATAAACCATACACTTATAAACCATACACTTTATAAACCATACACTTATAAACCATACACTTATAAACCATACACTTATAAACCACACACTTATAAACCATACACTTATAAACCATACACTTATAAACCACACACTTATAAACCACACTTATAAACCACACACTTATAAACCACACACTATAAACCATACACTTATAAACCACACACTTATAAACTACACACTTATAAACCATACACTTTATAAACCATACACTTTATAAACCATACACTTATAAACCATACACTTATAAACCATACACTTATAAAACCATACACTTATAAACCACACACTTATAAACCATACACTTATAAACCATACACTTATAAACCATACATTATAAAACATACCTTAACAATTTAAACCATACACTTATAAACCATACACTTATAAAACATAATTTATAAACCATACACTTATAAACCATAATTTATAAACCATACACTTATAAACCATACACTTATAAACCATACACTTATAAACCATACACTTATAAACCATACACTTATAAAACCATACACTTATAAACCATACACTTATAAACCATACACTTATAAACCATACACTTATAAACCATACACTTATAAACCATAATTTATAAACCATACACTTATAAACCAACACTATACACTTATAAACCATACACTTATAAAATACACTTATAAACCATACACTTATAAACCACACACTTATAAACCATACACTTATAAAACTACACACTTATAAACCATACACTTATAAACCATACACTTATAAACCATACACTTATAAACCATACACTTATAAACTATACACTTATAAACCACACACTTATAAACCATACACTTATAAACCACACACTTATAAACCATACACTTATAAACTATACACTTATAAACCATACACTTATAAACCATACACTTATAAACCATACACTTATAAACCATACACTTATAAACTATACACTTATAAACCACACACTTATAAACCATACACTTATAAACCATACACTTATAAACCACACACTTATAAACCACACACTTATAAACCATACACTTATAAACCATACACTTATAAACCATACACTTATAAACCATACACTTATAAACCACACACTTATAAACCATACACTTATAAACCATACACTTATAAACCATACACTTATAAACCATACACTTATAAACCATACACTTATAAACCATACACTTATAAACCACACACTTATAAACCATACACTTATAAACCATACACTTATAAACCACACACTTATAAACCATACACTTATAAACTATACACTTATAAACCATACACTTATAAACCACACACTTATAAACCACACACTTATAAACCATACACTTATAAACCATACACTTATAAACCATACACTTATAAACCATACACTTATAAACCATACACTTATAAACCACACACTTATAAACCATACACTTATAAACCATACACTTATAAACCACACACTTATAAACCATACACTTATAAACCACACACTTATAAACCATACACTTATACACTTATAAACCACACACTTATAAACCATACACTTATAAACCATACACTTATAAACCACACACTTATAAACCATACACTTATAAACCATACACTTATAAACCGTACACTTATAAACCATACCTTATACACTTATATATACACCATAAACCACACACTTATAAACCACACACTTATAAACCATACACTTATAAAAACACTTATAAACCACACACTTATAAACCATACACTTATAAACCATACACTTATAAACCACACACTTATAAACCATACACTTATAAACCATACACTTATAAACCATACACTTATAAACCACACACTTATAAACCATACACTTATAAACCACACACTTATAAACCATACACTTATAAACCATACACTTATAAAACCATACACTTATAAACCATACACTTATAAACCACACTTATAAACCATACACTTATAAACCACACACTTATAAACCATACACTTATAAACCATACACTTATAAACCATACACTTATAAACCACACACTTATAAACCACACACTTATAAACCATACACTTATAAACCATACACTTATAAACCACACACTTATAAACCATACACTTATAAACCATACACTTATAAACCCCAGACTAATTAAATTTGGATATATTTAAAGACCGAAATATAAAACAAAACCATAAAACAAACGGTAGTCTAAATAGCCTTTAAAACACCCTTAACAGTAATGGCCAATACTGACAGAATTTCCCAAAGATATTCAGTATATACACTACTAAGCTAAGCTACAGAACACTGAAATACTCGAGCTACTTAGCTTTGATAGTAGGCAGATGGTAGCTTATGTTAGGATACAGCTGTGACGGTGAGTTTAAGCTCCTGATAACTGGATGTTTGTCTCTCCTCATTAAACGTATTTTATGTAAATATTTCTTGATTAAATTGATGTCATAGTGTTATATAATTGATGGTAAAGCGATGAAATATCTTGGAATAGTTGAGTAGAAGTTGAGTCCCGTAGAATGAGTTGATAGTGGCGTAAAGAACTGACTGTAAGAGACTGTTTGTTTACATTCAACTATCACACGTTCGAAGACTCGCTACCATTCGTAAATAATCAAATTATTTTAATACACACGTAAGACTCTAACAGGAATATAAAATAATGATTTTAGTCATATTATTAAGGAATTATTCCTTAGACAATTAACAAACTGACGAATGATTATATTACCACAGGATATTTATGATGATCCAAGCCATAGCCAACATACGAACACATGGCCAAACTGATGATCACAGTATCGATATAAAAACAATTACTAATTTTACTTTTTACACAACTAATTGATATTTTACAAAACTAATTGACCTTTTACACAACTAATTGACCATTTACACAACTAATTTTACTTTTTATAGTTAATTTTTCGCTATTTATAAGTTACCTGGTACACTATTCAATTAATTATATCAGGTGTATTATTGCGGAGTAAAATAATTGGATTTAATGAGTTTAATACCTGTTTGGTTTAATTCTTGACACCTCCTCCTCCTTCTCCTCCTCCTCCTTCTTCTTCTTCTTCTTCACTTCTTCCTCCTCCTCCTCCTCCTTCTCCTTCTCCTTCTTCTTCCTTCTCCTCCTCCTTGGCCTTTCTTCACTTTCCTCATTTGATATTTACTTATGATATTATTAGTATATTTTCACCCTCTCTCTTATCATCCCCTTCTACCCTCTTCTCTTCCCTTCTCTCCTCTTCCTTCTTCTTCTTCTTCTCTTCTTTTTAGTCCATTCGTCTTCACTTGTCTCTCTGTTTCATCCTGTCTTTCAATTTATCCACGTTCTTCTCTCTCTTTCTCTTTCTCTCCCTTCCCTTCCTCCCCTTTCCTCCTTTTTCAGTTCATCTGTCTTCACGTATTCCACTCCCTCAGTTATTCCCATTTTCCTTCATCCCATCTCTCTTCCTCCTCTTCTTTCATTTTCACCTCATTTATTCCCCTCTACCTATTGTACTTTATTCTTGTTTTTTCTTTTGTTAAATTTGTCATCGTAAATTGTCAACTATTTGTATTCGTTTTTAGGTCATCTACCTCTCTCTTCTCCTTCTCATCCCCGTCTTTCTCTTTCCTCCCTCTCTCTCTCGGTCTTTCCTCCTCGTTATCGTCCTCCTCCTCGTTGTCCTCCTCCTCCTCCTCTCCTCCCTCCCCCACCCTACTCCAGCTCGCTAGCCACTCAGATACTCACAGCAGCGGGGTTCCAAGCTGCCCGCGCCTATCCCCAGCAGTCAGACACTAACCCCCGTGTGAGGTGGACGTGCCGACACTGCGCTCTCAGCTCCCATGCTCTCTAAACCCTCAACCAATATCTACGTCTTAACTCTCACCTTGAATCGCTTATCCTGGATGATTGTTTAGACGTGAATTTAATGAGAGTGGATTATAGTTAATGATCGATCAGGAATTTGTCGGAAAAGAACGAAGGGAATTTGAAACACTCTGGAATATATTGTGACGGGAACGAGAGAGAGGAAAAATATATATCGAGGTGTGGTGATTTCAGGTGAATTTTTTGAGGTGGTGATTGTGAATATTTTGACACGGTAGCTGGTACGTGGTAGGACTGTGTATGTGTGTGTGTGCGTGGGGGGAACATCGAGAAGCAGAGATGCTTGTATCGTCGGCTTTCTAAGGTAAGTCCGCTACCAACAACCTCGTACTTCTGTTTATGGAAATAAGAAAAACAAAAACACTATCAAACGCAAGAATAACACGACACTGTATCATGTTCTTATCAGAGTCAGTTCTGTTGTGAAGTATTGATGTTATTATGGTGAATATTATACCTAGGTGCAGCTCTCACGCCTCTTCAGAAATAAACATCTGGATTCCTTTCCGTGATTATGATGTCTACCGTGAATATAAACATCTTTATTTTACTTATGGAATGTGTATGTTTTGGTTAAATAGCACAAATCAACAAAAACAGTAATATATTAATAGTATATGAGTATTATTATTCATCTTCTTCGCATTCCCTTTTCATTATTAATTATATATTCCAATTAATGAATAATGAGCGTGTTGTTGTATAATTAGTGATAGAGTTTTAATGAGACATAATCATAGACGTCGGAATCTCACAGCCTGGCTCAGTCGCTAATGATATCAGTCTCCAAGAAGGAACATCGCTGGGAGATCTTAAAAGCCAGTTTTCAAGAGGTGGGGTTTAAGAGGTGGGTGTCAATAGTTAAGTTTCAAGAGCTAGGTCTCAAGAGGTGGGTTTCAAGAGCTGGGTTTCAAGCTCTTGGTTTCTACATTCTCATCTGAAACTCTTCAACTGAGAACCTGGATATACTTCTCATCTTAAACAAAAATAAACAAAACAAAAAAGATTCGCTAATCCTTTATTTACCTGATTCAATGTCACGGCTAATTAACCTGATTATATTCCTTCTGTTTTTATTTCTGGGTTTTTTTTTTTTACCTGCAGTCTTATCCGTTATTCTCTATAAACAAAACGCTAATGATTTTTTTTGTTTCACATTATTTATATAAGTATAAAAATACATATATACCGTAAGTAAACCCGGATGTAAATAGCTGTAAACTTCGATACATTGGTGCAGTAAAACCCTCCATATAACGGACTATAAGGAGAGATAGTCCGTTTTATCGATGGTTCATTGGATGTAAAACCTCCATATAACGGACTTTAAGGAGAGATTCCGTTATATGGAGGGTCCATTAGATGTGAAAACCCTCCATATAACGGACTTTAAGGAGAGATAAGTCCGTTATATGGAAGATTCATTGGTATTGTGTCTGTGTATATTGGGAGGTGAAGTGAGTCTCCCGCAGTGTGAGGTCAACTGTCTGTGGAGGTTGTCTGTGAGGTCAACTGTCTGTGGAGGTTGTCTGTGAGATCAACTGTCTGTGGAGGTTGTCTGTGAGGTCAACTGTCTGTGGAGGTTGTCTGTGCGGGGTCAAATGGTCACTGTGAAGGCAACTGTCTGTGAGGTTAACTGTCTATGAAGGATCTGTCTGTGAGGTCAACTGTCTGTGGAGTTTGTCTGTGAGGTCAACTGTCTGTGAGGTCAACCGTCTGTCTGTGGAGGTTGTCTGTGAGGTCAACTGTCTGTGGAGGTTGTCTGTGAGATCAACTGTCTGTGGAGGTTGTCTGTGAGGTCAACTGTCTGTGGAGGTTGTCTGTGCGGGGTCAAATGGTCACTGTGAAGGCAACTGTCTGTGAGGTTAACTGTCTATGAAGGATCTGTCTGTGAGGTCAACTGTCTGTGGAGTTTGTCTGTGAGGTCAACTGTCTGTGGAGTTTGTCTGTGAGGTCAACTGTCTATGATGGATCTATCTGTGAGGTCAACTGTCTGTGGAGGTTGTCTGTGAGGTCAACTGTCTATGAAGGATCTGTCTGTGAGGTCAACTGTCTGTGGAGTTTGTCTGTGAGGTCAACTGTCTATGAAGGATCTGTCTGTGAGGTCAACTGTCTGTGAGGTCAACTGTCTTTGAAGGATCTGTCTGTGAAAATTGTCTGTGTGAAATAAATTGGTCAATGTGAAAATATTCGTCTGTGAGTCTAATTACCGTCTGTTAAGGCATTCGTGTGGGATGTTGTCTGTTATATTAATCGTTGTCTGAGAAGTCTCCAGGTGACGTAAAATGTTGTTTCTTAAATGGTGTATTGAGAGGATATTGCCTTAGGTAGTCTGTGAACAACATCATTAGTGAGGTAATGTGTGTCTGTGTAAAGCCTCGTTAGTGAAGTAAATTAGCGTTTGTAATGAGCTTTAAGACATAACATTATATTGTCCTTAGGAAGCTTCATCATAGACATAAAATCATCGTCCGTGGATGGCAGTTTTATGACTGACCAATGTACGTGAAGAGCTTCTTAGTGACGTGTACGTAAGGTGTTGTGTGTTGGGAAATGTTCAGAGACAAGGACTAATTGTTGATAGTTCCGAGGAGCTTCATTAGAGAGGAAGGTCATAGTCACTGTATGATTTTGATAATGGGGAAACCTTAGTCTTGGCTTTTGGATATTGTTGGCATTAATTCCAAGCATTTGAATCTTGATGGCACTATTCCTTGGCATTTACCTCTTCGTGGCACTCATTCTTGGCATTTTTAACCCTGGTGGAACTAAATTAAGGCATTTGAATCCTGGTGGCATTGATTCCAGGTATTTTAATTTTTTTGGCATTAATCCTTGGCATCTGAGCGATGATGCCACTAATTCCTGGCATTTAACCAGATATTGACCATCAGCCAAGCTCCAATATACTTTAAAAGAAAAAAAAAGATTATTTTTTTTCTTTTTTGCTTATTTGAATTTTACGAGACACTCCATTACGCCTCACACCTCTCCTGACCATAACTCACTCTGCTGTAAAATCCGTGAACAATAACAACAACAAAAAAAGGTTATTATCATTAACACGAATGAATAGTATCTTAAGGTGATGGACCAGACAGCCATAAGACCTAGCATAGTCGTCGAGATCAGTGAGCATTATGACAAAGAGAGAGAGACAGTAACTTATCATTAACCTTGACTTATGGGAGACATTTACGCACGATAAGTATAATAATGGTTTAACTACGACATCAAATTAGGTTTTAGAATATTGTGGACACCTCTCTTTAACGGATTATATGGAGAGGAAAATCCGTTATATCGAGGGTTCGTTAGGTGTGAAAACCACCCATCTGACGAACTATATATTTAGTCAATCTAATATTAAAATGACCATAGATGAACAGTTATAAGTAGATATTTAAAGTCTATATCAAAATGACATGGAAATATTATCTCTACGAACAGTAAGACATAGATTGACTTGTGACTCACTCTGTGTGCGTGTGTGCTCAATGTTACTGCGCTTTAGTACATAACACAGACATGACTCTATATCTGCGCACAGGAGGTTGAAAAAATATCTGATATAAATTCCATTACCACAAACATACATATATAAGTATATGCAAGTAAATCACTGTAGGTGCGCGTGATCTAGGTATATGCTGGTAACCACAAGGAAAGAAGAAAACACGAACTTCGGGTTTTCTTTCCTTGTGGTTATCAGCATATATAAAGTATATATATATAAAAGCATCCTCGTATATAACGTTACCACCAAACATACAGAACAAACAGCATATAAATCGTAACACCATAACGAAAATCGACTAATGTCACAAATTTTCTTTTTTTTTCTCTCTCTTCACCATGAGTTAAACCAAGGTCACCTAGCTAAAAATTACACGCCTCAGTCCCTCTCTCTCTCTCTACCCTCTCCTCCACCACTGCCTCTCCCCCCCCTTCCACCACCATCACCACCACCACCAGCTTATGCTAAACCTTGCTAATGCCGGAGGGTCGTGATTAACATGAAGAGCACACCCACCGCCTCTTCACTACGGCTAGGCTCACCATATTTTCTCTCGAATTTTAATATTATTCAGCGTTTTTCTGATTAATGTTCGCATGAAAAAAAAAAGTTCAAGTTGTTAATTTTTTATTTTTGTTATATTTCTGTTCAATGTTCAATCGGAGGAAGATTAGCAATTGTTATTATCTGTGCTTTGTTATTTCATCATTTTGATTTTCATTCAAGGGAAAAAAATAATCCTTCTGTTCAGCTTTTATTATTCAGGCATATTTTTCTTTATGCTAAGTTGGCCAAAAAAATTAGCTCATGTTAATCTATTATTAAAATTTTACGAGCTTTTGCTTTACAGGGAAAAAAATAAACTTGAAAATGTTATAGTATTTTTATGATAATATTATTCATACTTAATAGACAAAAAAAATAATTATTATTTTTTCTTTCAACATTATTATAAATAGATTAGTTATTTTGTTTTAATACACCACAAAGACTTTTAGAATTCTTATTATAATTTGAGATAAAAAATAATTGATAATCACAGGAATAACACGTCATAGTAGAGAGATATAGCGATAAATTATAGTACTATTATCCTCGTATGATATATTAGGTATAGAGTGAGGGAGCATTATATCTGAGTGATAGATTATACTGTCGGTAATAGTATCTATAACTCAGACCGACTATACCGACGGGTCTTCTCTATAATTCAAACAACTAATACTCTTAAAAATTATACCATCGGGTTTCACTCCATAATACTATAACGATCTAGACTGATTTCTTTGAAGTATAATAACATAAGCTCTATAACTCTCTGGATAGTGATTTCTTTGAATTATAATAACATAAGCTCTATAACTCTCTGGACAGTGATTTATTTAAAATATAATAACACAAGCTCTATAACTGACCTAAGCTCTATAACTGACCTCCCATTGACCGTGAACGAACACCTTTATATGCCAAGGGGTATAATTTAAGACCTGTGCTAATCTATAATACATATTGTGTGATTCAGAGTCCCTGCCTCGCGTGCTTAAAGACACCCAGAGTCAGACGCATGTAACACGGTAAGAATATGTCCGTGAGCAATTGGTCCGTGATATATCAAGGACGGACACGGTTATATAGTGTTCATATGTGACGTAATTACGGACGGATACAGTTATATAGTGTTTATGAATGATGTAATTACGGACGGATACAAGGACGGATACAGTTATATAGTGTTCATATGTGACGTAATTACGGACGGATACAATTATATAGTGCTCATATATGACGTAATTACGGACGGATACAGTTATATAGAGTTTATGAATGATGTAATTACGGACGGATACAAGGATGGATACAGTTATATAGTGTTCATATATGACGTAATTACGGACGGATACAGTAATATAGTGTTTCTGTAAGATGTAATTAAGGACGAATACAGTTATGGTATTCATAACACTGAAATCTCACGACCGTAGATTACATTACGGTCGAAAAATACAGACTGCTTGTTTTCTGTATTTTATCTCATATAGTGGGATTCCAGTGCTATAATTACATAAATTCTGTAACTTAATTCCCAGAGTTTTTTGTGTTATTTCAAGAAGCATTATATTGAGACTTAATTAAATGTGTTTCATCTACCCGCTGTGATCAGAAGTTCTATAGGATACATACGGTGAATTTGTTCCAGCCAGACACTAGAGCTAACCTAACCTAACCAAACCAAACCTAACCTAACCTAACCTAACCTAACCTAACCTAACCTAACCAAACCTAACCAAACCTAACCGATTACTCATCCCAGACTCTTGGAGGTAAATAAAGTATACTCTTATATCTCACCTAAATAAGACTCAGGTGAAGCAGTACATGATTAACACGTAGGTTGTATAGCATTATTATCATTCATCACTTTAGCTGTTTTACTCATTATCATAGTTAATAAGGCTTTTTCTTGACCCCTAATTAGGTTACATCATTTGAGCGATACATTTCACTCAAGAGAACATCATATTTTATAAGGCTTTTGGTTATCTACCGTGATTATTTTTCATCACACGTTGGGGTTATATAGTAATCATGGTAATTGGTACTTGTCGACGCAGCAGACAGGCGAGATAATTTAACCCCACCTCACCCTATCCCACTCCACCCCACCCCACTCCACCCTACCCTATGCCCATCCCACCCCACCCACTTTTTGTTGAGCCCAGTAACCTATTTTTTCCAGCTTTTTTTTATATAATTAATCACGTCATTACCATCAAGCTGTTCTGGTCTTTGCTGCTACATGTACTGTGAATTGCTGCATATTAAGAGTTTAATGCTGTTATTAATCATCCTGGGATTTATGCTGTTAACTGTCTATGTGTTGGAGTTTACTGCACTAATTATACCTGGAATGAAAAAAAAAAAATCTGGAATTTTATAGAGTTTGTAATAACAGCCTTAGTCTTCCCTCATAAACAATACATCAAACAAGTAAACAAAAGCAAACTGTTTTTTCTCTTTTTTTATTAATAAATATTTATATAACAATAGATTAATTTCTCAGCATTATGTTATCAATGTTAAGAGCGAGTGTTACATTCCACATATAATTATTACTCCGTTTAATCCTTAAATCGTAAAAAAACGAATGATAGAAGAGATACATAAATAAATGGAAAGATAAATAGACAGATAACGATAAAAAAATCACTTAGATAAATTAATGAAATTGTGTAAATCTGGTTGTCGTACTTTTATAAACAGTATATCTTTCCAGGTATCAATATTCCAGATTAATTTATTTCTGCTTCGAGAGTTCAATATTTCTCGTTCGTCAATTTAAAACTTTTCATATGTCAGCTGCAGGTTTTATGACGTTACGGTGTCGAGGATGTATACCATGTACGGCCGATTTATCTTAAGTGAACAGTGATTTCCGTCCTTGAGCGATGATTTCTGGCCGTGAATGATGATTTCTGACATTAAGCGATGATTTCTGACATTAAGCGATGATTTCTGGCCGTGAATGATGATTTCTGACATTAAGCGATGATTTCTGGCCGTGAACGATGTTTTTTTTAGTCCGTGAATGGCAATGAACGTTTAAATATGGCTCGTCAATGTCGATTTCTGGCTCAATTAAGTCGATTTCTGACTCGTGAACTTACAAATTAAGATCAAGGACGGATATTTCTGGCCCCTGAATGACGATATCTAATTCGAGAAAGAAATTATTCCCTCACGGTGATTGAGAAATTCTGGTTTAGAAACAATAATTCCTGGTATGTTAACGATAATTCCAGGCCCGTGAGCGATAATTCCTGGTATGTTAACGATAATTCCGGACCTGTGAGCGATAATTCCTGGTATGTTAACGATAATCCTGGGCCTGTGATCGATATGTCGAGACTTTTTTAACTTCCGATTATTTAATGATAAGGTTACCATTCCTCAGAGTCAGGTGTCTCAGCTATAGGTCTCTGGTCTTCTGTTGCAAAAATTATGATTAATGAACGCTGTCAAAGGTATATTTCTGACTAATAAACGTTCTCAACGCAATATATGTTCACTCAGCGCCACAATGATGTTCTCTCAGCGCCACAATGATGTTCTCTCAACGCCACAATGATGTTCTCTCAACGCCACAATGATGTCCTGTCATCATAACATTCCTGGTACGCTTCCGACCGCCAATGTCACACTTCAGACACGAAATCGTTACATTGCTGCCCCATCAACCTTGAATAACACATAACACTGTAACACATCTTTAAGCACTGTAACACATCTCTGAGCAACTGTAACACACCAATGAGCACTGTAACACACCAATGATCATTGTAACACATCTCTGAGTAACTGTAACACATCTCTGAGCAACAGTAACATCTTTAAGCACTATAACACATCTTTGAGCACTGTAACATATCATTAAGCACTGTAACACCTCTCTGAGCACTGTAACACACCTATGAGCACTGTAACACATCTCTGAGCACCATAAAAACATCACTATAACACCTTTAAGCTCTGTAACACACTTTTGTCACCATAAACATAACATCTGACACTATAACGCCACCAGTCGCTATCAACACTCATTAGAGAGTATGTGAAAGGTCTCATGAGTCTTACAGAGTAGCAGTATAGTGTGAGGCATGATAGTGTGGCATTATGGCCTTATAGTGTGGCATTATGGCCTTATAGTGTGGCATTATGGCCTTATAGTGTAGCATTATGACCTTATAGTGTAGTATTTTGGCCTTATAGTGTAGCATTATGGCCTTATAGTGTAGCGTTATGGCCTTATAGTGTGGCATTATAGTGTGTGCCTATAGTGTAGGAATTATATGATGTCGTCGTTCCGTCACCCGTCAACTCTTTAACACTAAAGACCCGTCATCATTCCTGTCCTCCTGTCACCGTCACAATTACTGTCTCCACGACTGTCATTTTCTACAACTTTTGTCTGTTTTTTTTTCCGTTTTTTGCTTTGCCATCATTTGTCTCTGTCTGTCTGTTTTTGTGTCTATCTGTCTGTCTGTCTGTCTGTCTCTCTCTCTCTCTCTCTCTCTCTCTCTCTCTCAAGAAAACGTTATTATAGCATCATTCTCATTCTCTCTCTCTCTCATTTTTATCCATTTTTTCTTACTTCTAAATTACTGCTGTGAAGGTCAGTGAAATTGTACAAAGTAAATTAAGGGAAAAAAAATCAACATTTAGGCAGAATAAAGTTCAAAGTTTTTTTTTTCAGTCTGAATACAAAATGTGTTATATATACTCGCTACTATCTGACGTCAAGCTGTCGAAAGGAATAATACACCCCCCCCCAACCCACCCCAACCCACCCCAACCCACCCCAACCCACCTTTTTGTCTGCCTGAAATATAATCGTCATTTTTGTTGTTATGTTTTAATATTTTTATTTTTCTAGTTATATTACGATTTTTTTTAGTCGTACTGTACTGTACATGTAATAGCGTTGGGGTAATTTTTTTTTATCGTATTGACTTATTCATCTTCATTATTTTGGTTAATTCTTCTTTCGTTTTATCACCAATTTGGCTTTTTTGTTCATACGACTTTTTTTTTTATTTCTTTAAGTCTTTCTATTGTTTATATTCGTTTGTTAATATTGTTTAACTTTTTTTCCCTATTGTTTGCTTGACTGTTGTTTACCATAGAGCTAACCAATCATAGTATTCTCTCGAGTCTTAAGCATTAATATACCTCTTTGTCGTCTCCTCTTTATTTATCTTCCTCTTCATGTTCCTCCTTCGCTTACGTCGTCATTATTTGCTCTCTACTTTTTCTTCAACTGTAGTTCCATAGTGATGTGTAATGTCTGTCTATCTGTCTATCTATCTATCTGTCTGTCTGTTTGTCTATTTGTCTATCTGTCTGTCAACAATATAACGCTACTAGTTCATGTTTTATCTCTCTCTCTCTCTCTCTCTCTCTCTCTCACCTCTCTCTCTCACCTCTCTCTCGTGTTCCCCTGATATGTAAATTCAGTTATTCCTCCGATATTTGCATTCCTCTCTTCGTCTCTCCTTCACTTATCTCACCAACTTGTGTCTCTCTCCAATTTTAGTTTGATTCGTTCTGGCATCTTTTCAAAACTTGCCTCACTTTTTCCTCCCACTGTCGGATATTCTATGATTTTTCTTCCATTTGTGTTACATCGTTTAGTTATCACCACTTTACAACTCTTCATCCGTGGTGCAAACTGTCATAAACTATACTGTCATGTGTGTCTGTCAATTGATGTAAAGGTGATGTAATATATATATATACATTACTGTCGTATTTGTCATCAACTTGAAGCTATGTTTCCAATAAATGATTCCACCACCTCATGACTATTCATTTCATTTGATATTCAGGAGCCACGTTGTAAACACCCACTGCTCTGTCATTTACATTAATTCTACCATATATAAAAAACAAAATAAAATCTATCGTTTCTGAATGTTGTTTGACGCTTGAGAATAAATTGACAATATTCTAAAAATACTGAAATTTTATATGTAAATGATATAATTTTTGTTTTTCTCTTTGTATTTATCTCTATTTTTCTCTATCTGACTCTCTCTATCTCTGTCACTCTCTGTCTCTCTCTCTTTATCTATGTTACTCTCTCTCTCTCTCTTTTATCGCGGAAATTATTTAGAAACTTTACGCGGCTAATTTCTTACTAGGTCCATGCACTACAGCACTTTTAGATTACGGGACTGGACATGGTTATTTCCCAGCTGGCAACCATTCACTCCGTCCTTGTTTCAGTTACATAAATGTGATGGACGATGTCAACATGTCAATAGCCAGAACTCAGCGGTCAATACGAGAGTCACCCAGTAAGGTATCAGAGAGCAGGCGCCAATGTTCCTCTACTATCCTAACACCTTTAACAACTACATGTCTTATGTTTGTTAATTCTCTAATAAATCTAACGAAATTTAGTATTAATTCGTATTACCTTTAATTAATACAAAGAACTATAGGTCTTCGTTTGATAGTTCCTAATAGTTTATATCGTCTAGTACTGACTCCTAAAATCTTTAATTTATACAACTACACGACTTTTGTTAGCTAGTTTTTAAGTAATCTAACACATCTAGTAACAGGGGACATAATTAGTTGATTTCTTAGAAAGTAACTAATTTACGGTGCCGAGGAGGAAGATTTCTGAATTAATTAAATCTAACAACAAAGACTAATTTATTATAATTTGGTCCTTCTGTTACCAAATACTTTAATAACTTAACTAATACAATAGAGACGAACAGGAAGATGATTAATTTATATAACTCATTCCCAACAAACTTAACTAATCCGCTAGAAGACGCCTGTTTAGTGATTTGTCATTTTAGTTCATCCTGAGTTGAAGAAAGATCATTCCACCTGACATAACTCCACCGAGCATTAAATCCCAGAATTAGTTGACAAAAATCCCACTAATGGAGTTTCTTGAAGCCAATAAATTCCTCTCTTGATATAGTTCGACGGGGAGTTACTTCTGCAAACTCTTCCTAAGTCCTTACAAATACACGTGTCACTGCAGTGTGTTTGTGAGGAGGAAGGAGGGAGTAGAGGGGGTGGGGGGATATGAGGAAAGAAGGATTAGAGAGATATGAGTGGAGGAGGGAGGGGGAGATATGAAGGGAGGAGATATATGATACGAGTAAACAGCGCCATCAAGTTTTCTCAGAGATGATCACACACATACCTCTCTCTCCTCCACACTGCTGCCCTACAACATTAAACATGAATCTACTGTAGTTCTGTTCACTCGAGCGTGTCAACAACCTTATTTCTTGTGGTCAATGAGTTACACATGATTAAATAAAGCGTCATACACCATCACCATACGTCATATACCCAGCCCACCACTACACACGCCGCCCACCACCATTACCCCACGTCACACACGCCGCCCACCACTACACATCACACACACACACGCCGCCCACCACCATTATCCCACGTCACACACACACACGCCGCCCACCACTACACGTCACACACGCCGCCCACCACCATTATCCCACGTCACACACACACACCTCGCCCACCATCACCACTACCATTACACGTCACTTTGTTCGTCACAATGCCTGACAGATACCTTTGTTGTGGCCAGAAAATGGATTCTGTTCTACGAATTCGCACCAAATAACAAATTGGGTCATTTTCACATATGGACGAAATACGCTTTCTGGAGACTCGGGTCCGGGAGGTGAGGTTGACAACGAGTGTGTGTATCACCACCCAGCGTCTGATGTACTGACACCCTCGTCCATCGCTCTGTAGATGGCCACATATTGGGTCTTAATCGTTCATACTATTGGTCCATTTCCCGTTGCCATCAGATGAAACAACAGATCTGATTGGTCCACTTACAGACGTCTAGGAGATGTTCGCTTCTATACAATCAGAGTATTCATGACGCCTATCTTGGCTCTAACCGTCCATTTGATTGGTCGCTTCCTGCTGCTGCTGTTATTCGGACCATCTTAATGGTATTTCCGTGCCAATAATAGGTTGAGGGTCGGTCAAGGCGAGCTGGTGTGTTTGCCGAAGCTTTGTAATGATAGCGTAGGTTCACGCGAGGGGGAGAACCGACCCACTCCGTAAAGCCATATGACCCACACTGCTCCCTCCATACGACCCACACTGCCCCCTCCATACGACCCACACTGCCCCCTCCATACTGCCCTCCGACCCACACTGCCCCCTCCATACGACCCACTGCTCCCTCCATACGACCCACACTGCTCTCCATACGACCCACACTGCTCCTCCATACGACCCACTGCCCCCTCCTCCGACCCACACTGCTCCCTCCATACGACCCACACTGCTCCCTCCATACGACCCACACTGCTCCCTCCATACGACCCACACTGCTCCCTCCATACGACCCACACTGCCCCCTCCATACGACCCACACTGCCCCCTCCATACGACCCACACTGCCCCCTCCATACGACCCACACTGCCCCTTCTATACGTCCCATCCCACTCCACCCTCTCATACTCAACACACAATAGACCATACACTCTTTTGTTTACTCTCCTTCGACCCGTACAAACACTCCCATCAACCCCACCCATGTATATTCTGCCAGTGTGTGCATGTGTAGTGACTCCCCAGCCACTCTTACTACCTAGACAACTACTGAGGCTCTTTCTTATTACCTTCAACGTGTCCTCCTGCCCGATCCGACTCATCCCTCACAGTAGTAACCTAATATATTCGCTCTTGACGCCATTCAGCCCATCTGTAATGCCACCACGACCTCGTTCAATGGCCCGTCTACTCAGGGCATTCCACCCACCTCTGCGACTACTGTTTTTTCTCCTCCTCCTCCTCCTCCTACCCGACACCTCGTCACCACCCCCCCCCCTCCTACACCCTATCCCTCCCACACTACACTACACCCCTTTCACGTCATCCCTTTCTCCCACACCCAGCCCACCCATGCCATCTCCCCCAACCACATCATCCCTCCCATGTTACCCAGCCTATCCACATCATCCATTTCATTCACATTACCCGTCTCACCACACCACGACAACCACACCACGACAACCACACCACCTTTGACACTCAAGCAATCAATTCACACATGACATGAATTTCCACGCCACCAATTCTACCAACACGAAAGTCCTCCTGACAGGACTGCCACCAATCCCTCTGTATCGGTCCAACCACTGTCCCCAATTATCCACAGTACCCAATCATCCACTGTATCGGTCCAACCAACTTTACCCAATTATCCACAGTGGACAACTACCCGCATCTCTCACCCCAGCCAGCAATACCATCCCTACAGCCCGCGTGCCTAACTAACCAGCTCTCATGGTTCACTTCTTCAGCTAAAACTCTCGCGTGAAAAAGGGGAGTGTGACAACTTGTACCTGTGATAATATGCTACAGTTTCCTGCTGTTTACCGAAGGCTTTACTTAATTTAGTATAGAAAAGCGTGTATAAGTAGCATTATATAATATGATATAAAGGTGTATTGTAGTTATATAAGAAATTTAGTGTTTGAGCTTCAAGGTAAAAAAAAAATAATAGTGGGGAATAAAAGCTTGATTAATTTAGGTGTAACGTAAACACGGTATTCAGTCAAAGCTTTTGTTTACAACTCTGTTATTAATTTAGATGTTTGGTAATATTTTCTGTTGGTGTTTGTGAGGCTTTACAAAGTTACAAACACCTTATACACACACACACACACACACACACACACACACACACACACACACACACACACAGACACACACACACACACCAAATATTACGTTAGGTTAGATTAGGTTACGTTACGTGTTCTGTAAATAGCCATAATAATCTACTTTCCAGGTATTCCCAATAAGGTTAAATTAGACCATTAGGTAACGCTGGTCTCCTATGTCAACAAGATAAGCATTATCTGATAATATATCGAAACGTGAGGTAGCAACAGGTATTGACTGTGTGTTTACCAATAGCAGTTTACCTATAATAGTTTACCTGCAACAGTTTACCAATAGAAGTTTACCTATAGCAGTTTACCTATAGCAGTTTACCTGCAGCAGTTTACCTATAGCAGCTTACCTATAGCAGTTTACCTATAGCAGTTTACCTATAGCAGTTGACCTATAGCAGTTGACCTATAGCAGTTTACCTATAGCAGTTTACCTACAGCAGTTTACCTATAGCAGCTTACCTATAGCAGTTGACCTATAGCAGTTTACCTATAGCAGTTTACCTATAGCAGTTTACCTACAGCAGTTTACCTATAGCAGCTTACCTATAGCAGTTGACCTATAGCAGTTTACCTGTATCATCAACAGAATCAACCTACACATTGTACACAAACCAATAACATGAAAGGAATTATTTATTATTGGTTCTAGCAACGCACACCGTCTTACCCCAAAGTTTCAGTATACAGAAGTTTCTCACAAAAGCTTTAGCACATAACAGTCCTGTCTCAATGAGGCTTCAATACACAAAAACCTTAACCATTAAAGCTTCAACACACAAAAACCTTAACCATTAAAGCTTCAACACACAAAAACCTTAACCATTAAAGCTTCAACACACATAAACCTTAACCATTAAAGCTTCAACACACATAAACCTTAACCAAAAAAGCTTCAATACACGAAAACCTTAACCATTAAAGCTTCAACACACAAAAACCTTAACCATTAAAGCTTCAACACACAAAAACCTTAACCATAGCACACATCATTATACCCTGGGCTGTCAAGGTGGGTGGGTTGGGTGGATGGGTGGTTGGGTGGTGATATTGTGGGAGGAGAGCATAGTCCTTGTTATACACCGTCTATCCCCCACAGTGATAGACGCTTGGAGATATATTTATTTTTCCATCCTGGGAATATTGTAACATTATAATATATATTTTATCCTATATTATATACGAGGATTATATAATTTACAGATAGTTTTATATTTATCAATAGAACTAAATAACTCTAAATACATAGGAATATTTTAGTAATTTCAGATATATATATTTTCAAACTTATAAATATTTACCTAAAAATACTTAAATAAAAGAG
>NW_024713129.1:11832036-11862036 GCF_018991925.1 Homarus americanus
GTAAGCCAGGTGTTTAATATGTAAAGGTATAGATAATTTTAATACATCCATAGGTGCATATTGACATTCATGATTGATAGATATTCATTTGTATGTATGTATGTATGTATGTATGTATGTATGTATGTATGTAATAAATAACAGGAAATAAAAGACTAAAATATAAAAAAATATAAAGTAAAAGCAGAAAGAAAAATTAATGGACAGACAGACACAACTGACACACTCCCATGGGAAGGTCGACCGAAATTACGTTCATAAATTATGATCCTGCCATTAATTCGTTTCTGGCAGCGAGAACGTGACAAGAGCCGAACACGTATGGGTAATAAATTTTACTCTGAAGGGTTAGAAATATGAATGAGAAGTGAGGGGAAGAGGAGAGGATGATAGGGAATGGATGACGAGAGAGAGAGAGAGAGAGAGAGAGAGAGAGAGAGAGAGAGAGAGAGAGGAAACCAGATCCAAACATATAACAATTATGTAAAAACTGAAATAGACTAACAAAAATAACGAACAAAGAAAGATAAATAAAGAAAAGAAAGAGAGACAGAGCAGGGCACAAAAATCAAAACAAACACACACACACACACACACACACACCAAAACCCCACATATAAAAAGAAGAAATAATAAAGAGAATAAACCATAAATAGAGAAAAAAAATGATGATAATAACCGAACCAAAAAATATATGTCACATGAATTACAATGACATCATGGTGCATTACTTAAACCAATTACGTCATTACTTAAACCAATTACGTCATTACTTTGGTTTAATGTGTAATGCTTATAGTGAATGGTTATCGTTGTCCTTGGTGTTACGGTCCTGTCACGTACAGTAATTTAAGGACACAAGGTGTATGATATCTTAAGGTAGATCTCTGTAATATATGACACGTGGTATACTTTAGTACATACACATAATATATACATACCTGTATAGTTTGTGAGATGGAATGAGAGGTATACATACATCCATCCATAGTAGTAGTAGTAGTAGTAGTAGTAGTAGCATGTGTAATAAATAGTATAGTTATGTAGTAATAATAATAATAATAAAACTCGCCCTTGAAAGATTCGCGAAATTCCCAATCCTACCTGGCAAAATTTACGAGTCAACAGTCTGGCAGTGCGTGAATTCCTGAACGAACCAGAGTGCAAATTCCTGGCAATGCCGAAGTCTGCACTGAAGCTTAAGTTGGTGCAGGATTAGAATACCAAGTTGGAGAAAGTGACGACAACTAAGGGATAGAATAAAGTATAAGCTTAGCGGCAGATAGTTCCAATAGCGAATTGTGTTTCAAAGCAGCTTAAGCTTAGTGTCGCACGGTGGTATGTTAGTTAGACTACTACTCTAAGCTGTGTGTGAGAGAGAGATGAAGTGTTTTTTTTTTGCCTTCCATGTGTATAAATGAATAGATGTAAGTAAGGTTTAAAGAATATTTATATTATGTAGTTTAAGTATCGATAAATCTAGCAAAGTAAATACAGTTCAGGGTTTAATGTTCTTGGTGGAATTAAATACCTATAATTTTGTAGTTATAACAAGGTCATATATTCGTGTAGATGTGGTTAGTGAATATAATCATCGTTCTCTTTAGTTATATTATCACGTATATTTTTGTGTCTTGTAAAGTGAATAACAAGACAAGGGAGGTTAGGGTACAAGGGAACGACACTATCAGTCGTATCTACAACTAGTGAAGCGGTCGGGGGGGGTGGGAGTGGGGCTTCTCTGTCTTAATACAGACAGAAACGTAAAGGAATGACTTACAGACTTGATAAGAAAGAGAAAAATGGTAAAATATCATACAATACCTCCTGTGGAATTTACTCTTCTTTCAACCTCAGCAAAGAAGAATGTTGGAGACAAATTGCAAGGATTAATGCACCAGCATAGTGGATAGATGACCTGGACCAGCAGAGAGAAGGAGAATGGAAGTGATGTTTAATAGCAGTCGAAGGAATTGACAATGAGTGTGAATGTGAAAGGGAATAAATAATAAACTGGTACAGTATTGATGTAGCAGTCATACCGAACGAAATGAGACAGTGTTTGAATAGCTCATTGTATTGCAACACCAGACTTGTGTAGTAAGAGTCTCACTACGACTTACAGGATTACGTCAAATAGGATGAAGGTATAAGTAACTTTGCAACATCCGACATTGCAATATTACACCAGAGGATTTCTTCATTGTTAAGTATATCGAGTTGATATCACCAAGTATTAAGTTAATATCACCAAGTATCAAGTTAATATCACCAAGTATTAACTACAACAGCAAGATTATATTCCCTCCTGAGTATTATCACTAGTATGACAACACTCACACATAACACTGAAAGACAAATAGACAGAAATACAAAAACAATAACAAAAATTACATTATTCAGCCAATTATTGATCCAAGAATCCATGTTAGGTAAATCGTTATCGCCAGGAACTGATAGTATGCATTTTAATTAGGGTAACATAATATACCATTTAGATTTTGGACACCATGGACATGTTTCATTATATATAGGACATCCAAATTGGGTTAGTGTTTCTGGACACTTGCGGGTTGGAGGGGGGGGGGGTGGATGTATTTGAAGTGTACATGTGTAAGTATAATTTGTTTTCCTCACATGAATTTGATTTATACACCAATAATACTGTACCTACACATCATAGCCCTACACACACACACACACACCCACACACCTCTCACACACACACACACACACACACACACACACACACACACACACACACACACACACACACACACACACCTTTAACCCTATACCACAACATACATACAGACATACTCACACACCCACCCACACACACATCCACACACACACACACACACACACACACACACACACACACACACACACACACACACACACACACACACACACACACACACACTCCCCACACACACACACACACACACACACACACACGCACACACACACACACACACCTCCCCCCAAACACACATCTCCAACCCTCGACATACCCTCCACCAATACACACCCACATTGTTGACATTACGACTTTCAGTTTGTCACACACACTTGTCCTGTTGTAGTGAACTTGAAGGATCAATACCAGACACAGCCAGACGTCTCCTAGGGCCTTTCACCGCCACGTCTCCTCCAGGCTAGTCTTAGTAGGTGGGGTAGGTAGGTGGATGAATGGATGGATGGGTGGGTGGAGTGGATGGGTGGTGGGGTGAGTGGGTGGGGTGGGTGGCTATGGGAAGGGAAATAAAAGTGGCAGTAGAGATACAGCTCACTGGTATATCAATCTCAGCTACACAAAGTAGTGGTGAAGGCCAGCACTATACTCGACAGCCTTCATTTCCTAAACTGTAAAGTCAGGTGTCCACTCACAGGCTGGGTTAAGTGGAGGTGCCCCAGGTGTCTCTTTAAGATGGTAGTGAGGACTGTGTTCATTAGGAATTTTCAGAAAAACTACTCAGAGGGATTCTTAGTATGGGGTGTGTGTGTGTGTGTGTGTGTGTGTGTGTGTGTGTGTGTCTAAACCAAAAACGTAAAAATACAAATACTACATCTCATAGAGAACTTGACAGGTGTAAGTAATTAAATACATCTCACCTGGGTTAATTACTGTTCATTAATGCTTTATCATCATCTTTTATGAACATATTTGAGGGTTGAGGTAAAGCCATGTGTGGTGTGTGACAGATGATATTATAGAAATTGTGTATCATTCATATTAAAGTGATAAATGGATTGATATTAGTAAATCAATGACACTGTAAACGGGATATATGTCCTGTTATCGTCCGTGGTATTTGGAACGATATTATTACTACCTTAACCTGAAATGTTCTGTAATATGGTAATTTATTTTAAGTATTTAATATATGACCAACAAAATATGAGCTACATTTGAGAGTACTGGGTATATATGTATGTATGTATCAAATATATTTCGAAAAACTCACAACAAAATATATTCGTTCACGGAATAATCTCAAGAAATATAAATCGCATAACCTTGACGTATTAACTGCAGGTAATGAACTCTGTAATAATAACAAGTTCTTAATGTAACTACTTAGCCTGTAGTTAGCCAGAGGGTCACATACCTTAGCCAAGCAATATATTATCAGTCTTTCCTCCTTCTTCCAATACCCCCCCACCCCTCCTCCCTCTCCCTTCTCCTTCACCTTCCTTTGTCCTCCTTCATCCTCCCTTCTCCTCCTTCCCTCTCCCTCCTTCCCTACCTCACCTGCCCCAGCCATATCACCCTTCTGCTAGGGTTGCGAAAGAGGGAGTGACATAACGTACCTACTTTGCCCGTAACACTAATCTCATCACAGAAACAGTATTTATGACTTGAATTACATTTTACGATCACAATATTCAATTCCTGGTCACATTCAATAGTTGATATACGACAAGAGATCCATAAAATACCATCTGAATGATTTGTAATAATGATGTAAAGGAAAATAGTGGAAATAACCTTGTGAATGTATAACGTCATTGACCCCCCAACCTGTACAAATGGTGGCAGCAGTGGGATTTATTTAATTTTCAACCCTTATAAATGGACACCGCGCTGGGGATTGACATACTTATAAAATGTATCATAAAAATTGTAATATCAAGAAGGTCGTCCTTGAGTTGGAGGAGAAGGAGGAGGTAACTGGGGGAAAAGTCGTGAAGAAGTAGAGAGTTGAAAGTGGAGATGTAACTTGAAAGCAATAAATTAGAAGCCAGATGAGTGAGTCTCGATCTTCAAGAATCAAGGGAGAAAGTTTGGACAGCGAGAGATCAAAGTGTCGGAAAGTAGGAACATTCACCACTCACGGTAAAACTTTAACCGTGACAGTCAATACCTCCACCTTGACCTTAACAATGACCTAACCTTTTTTAGTCAATGCTGTAACCTTGACCTAATCTCAATAAGACATAATCATGATGCGTCACACCTGGGAGGAAGAACCATTAACCCTTTCACTGACATAATGACAGTATATAAACCAACACACAAATTAACAACCAGACACCTCAGATCAATATATATATCCCTGCTGTAATTTCATCTGGGAAAAAAAATATTAAACTACCAACTATTACGATGAATGTCTTAGGCAATAATGGCTAGAATGTCTTATGTCTTTAATACGTAAAAAAAAACACGAAAATTTTAAACCAGAATACAAAAAGCGATTATAAAATGATATCAAAATGACTCCTAAACAACAGACATTAAAATAGACTTGTAAAAAAAGAATCCAAGACCCAAGAACGAGACATTGAAGATTAGTAATATCAGAGTTAATCCGGCTAACGATAATCGATGGATCATACATAACTGACCCAGGCCGGATAATCTGGAGTCAAGGTTCCTATTCTAAAAGACTCCTATCTTTAAAATTGGTCCCATTAACTCCGGTTATTAGGATCTAGTCATAGTAGAGTCTTAGAGCAATTTGGTATCCATTTTGGCTGTTATCTTTGTATGATAAATGTGTGAAATACAGTAAACCTCCATATACCGGACTTCTCTCTCCATACAGTCCGTTAAATAGAGGTTTCACTATAGTATCTTCCTTACAAGTCTCTGGAGAAGTTATATCGTACGAGTGTTTGTCATGTGACCCTCGGGAGCTTGGTAGTAATATTGTCACGATCTAGCACACGCACATACTGTACTTATGAACGCCTCATAAAACAGTGAAGGCGGAAGATGGGGGGAGGGGGAGAGGTGGGGAAGAGGGAGAGAGGGGTTGGGGAGAGGGGGGGAGAGGGGGAAGTTTGTCTATGTTCGAGTGTAGTTTCCATAATTGTTTCTTTTGTGTGAGGGGAGATAGCGGTTGGGGTTGTTTGATTGCTTGTGCTGGCTGTGTGTGTGTGTGTGTGTGTGTGTGTGTGTGTGTGTAATTCGTGGGCTATCATCATCGTCAACAGTAACAGCCTTGGATTGGTCACTGTTGATTAATGATGTGTGTGTCAGAAACAGTGTTGACTCATCATTCTTCTCGACGATTTGTGTTGATGTTACCATGACTGTTTTATACCTTGTAACAGACACATACACCGACAAACACATACACCGGACCTACCAACATATTCCTGGATTCATGTTCTAATATTTATCTCCATTGGTTTAAGAAAGGTGTATGACAGATAGATATAATTTAGTGAGTTTTTCAATAGGAGAAATAAATTCTCTTTAGCTCACACAACACTGAAATAAAGATTAATCTCAGGAAGCCCACAGAACCAAAGCAGACTAGTCGCTCTCTCTCTCTCCCACATCCAACACATCTCTAGCATGATACTGACCCCACCCACATCACAACACACACACATCTCTAGCACTGATACTGGCCACCCACATCCTAAAACACATCTCTAGCACTGATACTGGCCACCCACATCACAACACACATCTCTAACACTGATACTGGCCCCCACCACATCACAACACATCTCTAGCACTGATACTGACCCCACCCACATCACAACACACATCTCTAACACTGATACTGACCCCCACCCCATCACAACACACATCTCTAGCACTGATACTGACCCCACCCACATCACAAAACACATCTCTAGCACTGATACTGACCCCCACCCACATCACAACACACATCTCTAACACTGATACTGGCCCCCACCCACATCACAACACACATCTCTAGCACTGATACTGACCCCCACCCACATCACAACACACATCTCTAACACTGATACTATTCCAAAAGGGCGATATAATTTTTTTTTTTACTCCTCGCTGACACCAACTGTAATATAACCCCATTTTCAACCCGAGTACAAAGTCACACTATATCTCGCCGCCGCTACAGAGAGTTTGACAAGCAAAACCCTATCAGCGTCGAGTTAACACCGTGTGAACGAATGTAATCTCTTAACGAAAACACTATTCTGGTGGGGTTTTTTTTTTTTATGGTTCTTTTTATTCTATTTCGTTGGCCGTTTTTCTTACTTCAGTGTACGGTGTTGTGACGTGATAAGAGACAGGCAAGAGAGCGGCAAAAAGCCATCATCGTTTTCCGTGTCAGCGTGTTATTAGACTCGAGGAAATACCAGATGTGGGATGATTTATGTAGTGGATTGTATACTGACGTGTGTGTGTGTGTCTGTGTGTGTGTGTGTGTGTGTGTGTGTGTGTGTGCCTGTATAAACTTCACGTATCCGAAACACTAAAGAGAAACATATTTTCACCAAATCATAAAAAAAGATCGTCTGAATATTTTCTGTACTCAACTTTTAGCTTCGGTCGTTCACATGAAAAATACTGAGCGAGGAAAAAAAAAGACATTTAAATAAATTCGAGGTTTGGTTCCAGCTGCCAGAAGACGACGAGTGGGATTAGTCGATCAGATTAGGGAATTAGACTCGAATTATGAGCTTAATGAACTCTAAGTTGGACAAATTCATAACTTTTTTTTTATTATCACGTCATTTGTCAGGGAAATGAATTTCGGTAATATCAAAGTTTGTGGAGTTTTCCCTCCACTGAGAACAACTCTATTACAAATATATTTAAAATAATCACGATTCCAAAATTTATCTTGATTTTTTTTTGTTAGTTAATGATGAAAGATGAAATATCAGGTCGATATTAATAAAACGAAGAGTAAAAAGTATATCACATAAGAACACCACAACAACAAAACAACGACGGAGACTTAGTGAATAATGACGTCAATACTATAAAGGAAAACATACACTAAAACATCGAGAAAATAAACAAAATAAAATATATAAAAAATTAGACAAAAAAAAAACGCCATTACACTTGAGGTAAAAATGGATATAAATTACACATAAAAAGATACATCATGATTATACTAAATTGGGATGAAAAAGACATATGTAAAAAAGATTGAAAGGGCTAATGACCTCAATGATTAAGGTGAAAAAAAGATGAATATTAAATGAAAGGAGGAAAGGGTTAATGCTTCTAATATATGAGACAAAAAAATCAAATTTAACCTCCTGTAGATCAGTCAATATTTAATACAGGTTAATGAATTTAACCATTGATGCTAAAACGACATAATAAATACTTCTAGAGATAAGTTGTATGTATTTATGTATAATAATAATAATAATAATAATAATAATAATAATAATAATAATAATAATAATAATAATAATAATTCATGGTTAAGTGAAAATTACAGCAGCAATAAGCTTAAAAAGTACAAAGACATAATTGGTACATACAGTAACATAAGGGGAGAGGGTCATTAAACAAGGAATTTCAACGTAGTTACAGTAGAAAAAGGAAGATTGGCAAGGAGTGAACAGAGACATTAACTAAAAGTAACTACTGAGGATTTTGACCATGGCTGAAATTGGATCGTTCTTATAGCGATCAGTACGTGGTGATAAGGCTGGATGTGGTAGTGGTAGGTGGTGGTAGGTGGTGGTGGTGGTGGTAGGTGGTGGTAGGTGGTGGTGGTGGTGGTGGTGATAATGATGGTGGAAGAGAGGGAGAGAGGATAGTCTTGTATCCTTTCTTCTGCTCCATCTCTTATAGACGTCGTTTTGTATGTATGTATGTAATAATAACAAAGGTAATTAACGGTGATATTGTCAGCCGTGGCTCCAGGTGGGATAACGAGGGGTCATCTTACCTGAGGGGGGAAAGGTTTGACGCTCCCTGTCTGTACTACTGAGTCAGGTGTATCCACTTTCCAATCATTTTCGAATTGCAATTGTCACTTTTTTATCAGTTGGGGATTTATCATCAATTCCTGCACGATCTATAATCACGAGATAGAAACTGTAGCAATTATACAAACATAACATTAAATCAATTCAAATTATAGTTTACCAAATTATCTCTATCTCAATTTCCCATTTAAGAATACAATCACTTCGTCTCATAATTACATCAAATTATTATTAGATGGTTTGAGATCCTGAGAAGTTATATGTTGTCAGACTCTCGATAATTCAACTCTGAAATACAGACAAATGATCAGGTTTCTGGTCTTGCAATTTACTCAAAGTCACCATTACGGCCCCTAAGAGTTAGCTACACTGGATAATTCGTAACTTGATAATTCGTAACTTGATAATTCGTAACTTGATAATTCGTTACTTGATAATTCGCGACTGAGGGGAAAGGCAATTACTCAGTGCCTTGGTATAGCAGTTAATGTGTGTAATTATTGCCAGAAGAAGCAGAACTGAGTGGGTTAATACTGGGAAGAGAGAGAGAGAGAGAGAGAGAGAGAGAGAGAGAGAGAGAGAGAGTTAATTCGAAAAAAGAAACAGATGAGTACTTACGTCATCGTACTCAAGAAATGAACTCATCGTACTCAAAAACTTACCACTTTGTACTCAAGATGCTAACCTAACAATATTAAGGACAGACTCAATTAAATCAACATCTCTGAGAACTGACTTCAAGAAATAATTGATTGTTTAATATCTAAAAGTCATATTCCTTTAATCTCTAAGACGCTCTACCTGACCTTACTAATTAGTACAGTAATTTACGAGTCTAATTAAGGTAACAACTGCACCGCGTTATGCAACTTGTAATTAAGCTTTGTTTTAGTGGCTGCTTGTGTTCGATTGGGAGAAAGGGAGATGAGAAAGTTGGAGAGATGAGAGAGAGAAAGTTAAAAAGAGAGAGAGAGAGAGAGAGAGAGGACAAGGAGAGAAAAAGAGAAAAATGAAGTCTAAAGAAAAATAAAGAAGAAAGAAAGAAAGAAAGAAAGAAAGAAAGAAAGAGTGCTTCTAAAACAAAGAACTCACAAAGACTGGGGACAACTTCTTTCACATGGAAGCGCTGGAGTCTTCACAAACACAATAACAAAACCTTCTGTGGAAAAATATTACAGAAAAGACTAAAATATTACCTAGACTTGGGCAACGTTATAAGTCTTTCTGCAACGTAATAGTAATATAGAATTGGATTTGAGTCTTGAAGAAATCGTCGTGTATGTATGTATGTATATATGTATGTATTTATGTATGTTAGAAGATTATATTTCGCAAAGCTCTCACCATAACACCTTCCAAACCTACCAGCTAGAGTCATTTCACGATTTATTGCAGTTACCCCCCAACAACCATAGCATAGGAACTAAAACACAGACAAAACAAAATTCTCCCCCAGTAAATGTATTTGTTATCCTCAGTAAATGTATTTGTTATCCTCAGTAAATGTATTTGTTATGTAGTTGCTTCACCGTCTGTAAACTTGGTGGGTAAATAGTCTTCTGCAGTCGACTCACAGATGTAAAGCAAAACTTAACCAATGTTTATTTTTCTGCAGTTTTCGTCTAACTATTCTCTTGAGCATTCTTTTGTACGAGCATTGTGTGGAGAGAGAGAGAGAGAGAGAGAGAGAGAGAGAGAGAGAGAGAGAGAGAGAGAGAGAGAGAGAGAGAGAGACAAACATAGACAGAGAGAAGAGAAAGAAACACAAAAGGCAAATAACGCAACACACACACATCCTTCCTCTCTTCTTCCATGACATCACATCACACAACACAAGACATCGTCACAGAGGAACGCATAATCCTCTCTCTGACTCCAGGTATTAGCACTGGGACCATAATGCAGGCTGGCTGGGTCGTCTATACCTTACCTGATGATAAAAAAACTAATGGAGTCGGTGAGTTAAAAACAAGGGGACAATGTGTGTTAATTACAGGTAATGTCTTCAAGGTAGGGAGATGAATCGATAGGTTAATTGTGTGTAATTATTTGAGTTATACGTAATGGTTAAACTTGTTGCCTTTGCTCTTTCAACTTTGTGTTAGGTTTAAGTAAGTTTATTTTGGGTTAATGTGGTATTTGGTTTTATATATATTTTGCTTATAAAACTCACACCAAAAAAGTATCTTTACTATTTTGTGTGAGATAATATGACACAATGGACGAAGGATTTTGACAACCCTATCGAGACAACAGGAGTTTCAGTGTTCATTTTGAAATTCATCGATCAACTTTAGTAAAGATTTTTTTTAGGGGGGGTGAAGGAGCGAGTGTACAATGACAATTTAATTATTTATACTGAATATTTCTTTACGAATCTTCTCTAAATCATAGGAATAAAAATACACATATATACACACAACAATAAATACAAAATAGTGCAAAATACAAATTAAATTCTAGGAAACTCACTTTTATAATGCAAAAAAACAACAGAATAATACAAATAGAAATAACAAGTTGAAATAAATAAAACATGGGTGTTGGTATGAAATAAATATACATTGTCTACAGTACAAACAGTAAGGTCCTAAAATTACGTTATAAAAAAAAATGAACATCAACCATGAAATGAAAATAAATATGATTGTGTAAACTTGGGAACAACAAAGGAGTAATCTTGCCTCTACACACAGCCCGGGTAAAACATGATAATTTCTGCTTGTATAAACACACTTCGGTACCAACTCCCTCTGATGGAAGCACCCCACACCTGCCTGCAGACACATCTACCTCCACACCTACAGTACCTCCACCCCTACCTCCACATTTATCTATACTCTTCTGATGATATAAATTCAGGTGAAATAAACTGAGGTGTTAATCTTCAAGTGATTTCGTTTCTTCACTTAAGCTTTTGCTAAGAGAGTGACACATGTGAAACGTCAATTGAAAAAACAATGGCCCTCTGTTGTCATATTGTTCCCGTTTTCTATGAGTCCTGTGTTGTAATATTTTTCCATTTTCCATGAGAGAATTTATTACGGGGACTAAAATATTACATCACAAAAATAATTTCCATTACAATATCGTGTTACCATTTATGAGTTTTATCGGGGTAATAATTTGTGATCTAAATATGACGTCACGATTATTTTTTTTTAACTAACAAATATGGTTGAATAAGTTAGTTTCCTCATATTTTCTTAACTAAAAAATATGTATTGTAACGAAAGGCTTTTGTTTAAGTCGTGTGAGGTGAATGATTCCTTTGTTTGAGTCGTGTAGAAATATATGGAAATTTAGGTCGACTGGACTATTTTAAAGCTTTTGGTTACGACTTTAGGGACTGAATTAAGCTTTTTTTTTACAGTCACCTGAACTAGATAATGCATTTTTTTTTAAGTGGTAGGGGGTCGTAGGAAGGGGGCTCAGTCGTGCGATTAAATGACTTTTATTCAGGTTGTGTGATCCAAATAATGCTTTTGTTAAGCCTTTTAAATTAGCTCCAATTTTGACGTTGTTAAATGACATGACTTTTGTTCCGTAAATCCCACATTGTTAGCTATTTTAGTTTTTTTCAATTTTACCTTTTTTTTACTCATTGTTTTCACTACAGTAATTGCCATCAACATGTTTCATTTAACAAAAGGACTTATCAGCAATTGGCTAGTGGTAGTTTATCTAGGTAATTGGGGGGAGGGTAGAAATGAGTTTATTGTTTGTTATAAATGAATGGTTTTAGTTGGAATTGATTTTCGTTGTATTTTTTTTTTTAGATTGTTTTAGATCAAATGTTTATGTAAATGTTTAGCTTTTAACTGTGGCGTGGGATTTGTGATTCTGTTTTGTACATGTTATTTTGTTGTTGTTTTCTTCCTCTGGGTTGCTCTCTATTTCATTTTTATCAGGTTGTTCTCTCTCTCTCTCCACCTACACTACTCAAAACCTCTATTAATACGTTTCTCCTCCTTGTCCCTCCCACACCATCCTCCCCCTTCCTTCAGTCTGTTCCATCACTTCTTCCTTCCTTAATTGCTCATTTATTTTTCTCTCTCTCACACCTCCTCCTCCCCCACACACAAACCTCAATCATTGTTACCTTTCCCCTCCTCTTCCTCCTCTTTCCCTCTCCTCTCACATCCCTCCCATTTCCTCCTCCTCCTCCTGCCTCCTTTCCAATTAACCAGAATCTATCGCCAATTGACGACTCCAGGGAAGTTTCATATGTTCTCCTTCCTACACACTATGACCAATCGAGTCCCGTTCCATCCAGCTAATCTCGTCTCGTTATTACAACCTTAGGCGTAATAATAACAGCTGTGATAGATGGTGTGACAGTGTAATGCATCCCCTTGTCACGTTGATTACTGTAATTAAAAGGAAGAAATCTGTCGCAACTTGTTATTAGCGGGTGATTTTTTTTTTAAGGTGTAATTTCTTTAAGGTGATTTTTTTAGGGAGTATTTTCACAGGGGGATTTTTTCTGAGGATTTTTTTAAAGGATATGTTTAAGGAGTAAATTTTTAGGGTTATTTAAAGGGGTAATATTTAAGGACTAATTATATTAAAGGGTCATTTTCAAGGAACAACAACAACTACAATAACAACAACAATAATAATAATAATAATAATAATAATAATAATAATAATAATAATAATAATAATAATAACGATAAAATCACAGTTTATAAAAACATTATATTAACTCCAGTAGAAAATGTCATAATACTTATATAAAGGTAAAATAACAATTCAATTAAAACCAACACAAGGAACACTAAGATCAAAGTTACATTAAGAAAAGAGTCTCTGTACCTTGAGTGTGTCTAAGTGTGTAAACTCTTACCAACTTTGTAATGATCTCAGGTTGGAAAAATATAAAATTCCTTTGTAAAGTTTCAAAATACTGAGGCGCCCAGAAAGACTATTAAACACACACACACACACACACACACACACACACACACACACACACACACACACACACACACACACACACACACACACACACGCACGCACACACACACACACACACACACACACACACACACACACACACACACACACACACACACACACACACACACACACACACACACACACACACACACACACACACACACACACACACACACACACACACACACACACACACACACACACACACACACACACACACACACACACATTATGACCGACACAAAAATATTCATTACATATTATTACACAATTTTCCTCTCCCGTGTTGGACAATATCTAATAATGCGTCACTAAAGAGAAATTTTAACATGCAAATTAATTACTGCACCGATAATACTGTATATGACTCGCTCTGAAATAGTGTCTGCATAATTACCTGGAAAAATATAACCTGTAATAATAATAATAATAATAATAATAATAATAATAACAGCAACAACAGCAACAGAAACAACAACAACAACAACTACAACAATAATAAAGTACCACAGAACTACATTTCAGAAAACACACACGAATAAAGCCTGTCCACCACACCTTCCCAAAATAAACATTAGGGCCTCCCACTCTCCCTCCCTGGTCACCTCGCCTATATTGTCCAAATCCCAACAGACGGAACAGTGTTAGCATAATCCCCTGTCCACCAGCCTTCATCTCTATCACGCTTGCCAGTCCCCTAGTGAAAGTCTGTAGGGAGGGACAAGATGTATAGCCGCGTGTATCTCATGCATACAAAATATAAGGTATGAGGGAGAGAGGGAGGGAGGGAGGGAGGGAGAGAGGGAGGGAGGGAGAGAAAGTTAGAGAAAAGAGGTGTGGTTGTATGGGCCACCACTGCTCTGAATACAAATGGGATCTGGTGATTGACAGATATATTGGATGGTTGGTGTGTGTGTGTGTGTGTGTGTGTGTGTTACTATTACATATAGAGACGTTGCCCCTCTGCTATTAGGTTCTCAGTGGTAAGTGGTTCTGTTGCTTATATTTTGTTGACTTTTGGCCCGTGCTAATGTAGTCATATATATATATTGGTCCCACAGATAGATATTCAATAGTAACCTGACCCTGTATAAGATATTCAGTGGTTCTCAGCCCCTCTACAAGATATTCAGTGGTTCTCAGCCCCTCTACAAGATATCCAGTGGTTCTCAGCCCCTCTACAAGATATTCAGTGGTTCTCAGCCCCTCTACAAGATATTCAGTGGTTCTCAGCCCCTCTACAAGATATTCAATGGTTCCCAGGCTCCTGTACAAGATATTCAATGGGTCCCAGTCCCCTCTACAAGATATTCAGTGGTTCTCAGCCCCCACAAGATATTCAGTGGTTCTCAGCCCCCACAAGATATTCAGTAGCCCCTGATATTCAGTGGTTCTCAGCCCCCACAAGATATTCAGTGGTTCTCAGCCCCTCTACAAGATATTCAATGGTTCCCAGGCTCCTGTACAAGATATTCAATGGGTCCCAGTCCCCTCTACAAGATATTCAGTGGTTCTCAGCCCCTCTACAAGATATTCAATGGTTCTCAGCCCCTCTACAAGATATTCAATGGTTCCCAGGCTCCTGTACAAGATATTCAATGGGTCCCAGTCCCCTCTACAAGATATTCAGTGGTTCTCAGGCCCCCTCTACAAGATATTCAGTGGTTCCCAGGCTCCTGTACAGGGTATTCAATGGTTCCCAGGCACCTCTACAAGATATTCAGTGGTTCTCAGCCCCTCTACAAGATATTCAGTGGTTCTCAGCCCCTCTACAAGATATTCAGTGGTTCCCAGGCTCCTGTACAAGATATTCAATGGTTCCCAGGCCCCTCTACAAGATATTCAATGGTTCCCAGGTTCCTGTACAAGATATTCACTCTCTCCCAGGCCCCTCTACGATATATTCAGTGGTAACGTGGCACCCTACTAGATATACTGTAGTAACAGGGATTACTACTGCATATTCAGAGGTGAGGTAAGCAAGTGCCACATATTCACCGGCATCTGGCACTACTACTACACAAATTTCAGTGGTAACCGGGGCTAACATTTTTCGTGGATACCTGACCTTACCTCAGAATTATTCTCAAGTGACTAAATGTTTATTCAAATAGAGTCAGATTCCGTTTGCATATATTCAGTAGCAACTTGATTCCGTAATCATGTATTTAGTGGCATCCAGACCGTGTTTATGTACAAAGAGGAGCCACCCTTCCTTTATCACATATTCCCAATGGGACCTGACACCCCTTCCCCTCCCTCCTCCCTAATATATACACATAATATACTCGAGTTCACACATTTTTATTGAACTTTTGACCTTCGATGTAGTATACTTTATGGTGAGTATCTGTCGCTACTTAAACACACACACACACACACACACACACAAGGAACAGCAGCAGGTGATGGATGTACAAGTGCTGGCCCTCTGAAACACGATCAATGGTGATGATGGAGTGGTCTGACCAGAGGGCCCCTGTGCTCACTGTTTCCTCCACCCAGAACTATATTGGAAAAATATCTCTGTGTGTCTAGCAGGAATTTATGGGTCTACCTTCCTTATTTTGAAGCAGGAATATGAGTTCGTAGACAAGTAATATAGTTGGTGTGTGAATATTTGTAACTGTGTTGTGTTGGGATTGGTGGTCATAGATCTCTCACCTGCGTATTGATAGGTATTATTTTTGGCACTACTGTTTTTTATGCCTTAACCCTTTGAGTCCTGGAGGATTAAAACATCATCCTCGAAGGGCTAAGTCATAGTTATCAAAGGGTTAAAATATCGTCCTCAAATGGTTAAATCCTCGTCTTCAAAGGGTTAAATCATCAACATCAAAGGGTTAAATTGAATGATGAATATAAACATAGAAGTATAACATATAATAAACAAACGAATATAACACTTAAATATATTCCCTTAATGATATGCATACAATTATAATATATAATAAACATCCACTAAAATGTTTATAATATATATATAAACATTTACTAACATCCACAATATAAATTGACTATATAAACATTCACTAACGTTATATACTAGACCATTCATTAAAAAATATCTTCAATAAACTTTGATCCGTCAAGAAAACATCACCAGTGGATGATCATGATGGGAGAGGAAGCTAAAGTCGTTCATCAAAATACTAAGACACACAGTCTCCTTTATCAGCCCTGTAGGAAGGTCTGGCACATTCATCAGCACTGTGTAGATATAGAGTCCTGTGTGAGCGTCCTTATTAAAGATATAGAGTCCTGTGTGAAAATATATTGGATCCTTCCTAAACACGATGAATAAATAACTATATATTCTTAGATATATCAATAAAATATACACCTGAGTTAATTAATAAAGCTACACCAGGTAATAAAATAGCACACAGGTAAAAAAGATCTCCCCTAGTATCAATACCTCAACACGTATCTATAATCTATTTCTCTTTGTGTATTAATCAGAATCACGGACGGACAGACATCACGTAAGGCTCTACTGGACAGAATGAAAGCCAAGTTAACTGTCCGTGGCAAGAGTCATTAGTGTTTATACAGACATATGGGAGCTGTAACCCACGGACCAAGATATCACTCAGTTACACTCACTTAGGTCACAAATGGACGGTTTTAGAACAGTAATTATGCGAGGGAGAGTCAGTCTGTGTTTCCGTTTGGTTACTGTTAGATGAGAGGAATAGTGTGGTGTGGGGAGGGATGGTGTGGTGTGGGGAGGGATGGTGTGGTGTGGGGAGGGATGGTGTGGTGTGGGGAGGGATGGTGGTGTGGTGTGGTGGATAGGAGGGACGGAGGGAGAGAGGAAGTAGAGGGGGGAGAAGGAGGAGGAGACAGGGGAAGGTAGAGGAAGGGGAGGCAATAAGTGAAAGGTGATTGTCTGTGTGTGGTTAGGAGGTGTAAGGAGGGAGAGAGAGAGAGAGAGAGAGAGAGAGAGAGAGAGAGAGAGAGAGAGAGAGAGAGAGAGAGAGAGAGAGAGAGAGAGAGAGAGAGAGAGAGAGAGAGAGAGAGAGAGAGAGAGAGAGAGAAAGAGAAGGAGTTAAGGAGAGTTGGAGCAGAGAAAGACAAAATTAATGAAATACACAAACAAACAAACAAACAAACAGATTATAATGAACAGACCAACGCAACAAATAAATATATACTCCCACCCTTCTGTGTGTGTGTGTGTGTGTGTGTGTGTGTGTGTGTGTGTGTGTGTGTGTGTGTGTGTGCGTGTCAGTAGCTGTTTCCGGGAAATAAGAAGATTAATCAGAACTTTGGGTCCAGAGTTTAGTTATAATAGCCATTGTTCCCATCTCACGTTACCAGCTCACCTGTAAACTGATCCGATCTACCTGTATAAACACCGTCGCTGTTCTTTGTGTAACAGAGGTGTAACAGGTGTATAAAAAGGTGTAATAGATATGTTAAAAAGAGTATCAAAAAGTAGTGTTTAGGGGTTGTTTTCCAGCACATAAAATCCACCAGTTTTTATTATCGTATTGGGTATAAATGTTATTGTCTTAACTAATGCTGTTTACGAAGCTTCAATGACCCATGGTATAAAATAACTCGATAATTCAAACGCTTGAGGTACAACTAATCGACAGAAAAATATCCAGCGATGAAAAGTAAACAATGTGTGGGAGTATAAAGCATTCTTATTGTAAACAAACTCCTGCCACTTATGGTAAAGAAAAAAATGTGGTAACTGACTGAAATTAAATACAGGTAATCCTTCATTCCCTCCCTCCCTCTCTCCCTCTCTAAGTAAAAATAAACAGAAAACAATGACTCACTCCAGCACCATTTGTTACGATATGTCACACACATGAAAATTAAAAAAAAAAGGGGGAAAACACGATGAAATTTTAAGTAAGAGTTAACTAGAAAAGCTGAAACTCATCAACTGAGCATCACGTTCGATTTATTTTTTATAGTCGTTGTTTGCTCTCTCATTCCTTCAACATTCTCTCCTTATCCTTCCGTCACTCTTCCTTCTTCTGTGTTTCGTTATTATTAACTCAATGACATCATTATATGTTCCTCAAACACCACCATCACCACCATTACCTATCACCATCACCTACCACCACCATCACCACTCTACCACCATCACCTATCATCATCAACCTACCACCACCACCACCACCACCAGCACACCAGGCAAAACTTAGTCATTTTTATTTTTCTGTTGAGAAGATAAACGCGGCTCTTTCTTCCTTCCAACAGATAATTGGAAAAGTTTCAGACGGCCAACTTTGCGTGGTCGCTGTGAGCCCATGATAAGACTGTGTCAGCCTGATTTGAATATAATTTTTGTCTTCCCTTTTTTCCTTTTGACAAATTTGGAGAAAAGTTATTTGAGGGAATAAAAAAAATGCGTGTTGTTTGATGTTCTTTTGTTTTTGGTGTTTGTGAGGATATTGTGTGTGTGTGTGTGTGTGTGTGTGTGTGTGTGTGTGTGTGTGTGTGTGTGTGTGTGCCCTTACCTTTATTTTCAGTAAAGCTAAAGGATGAAATTCTCTCTTTTTCTTATTTTAATATTTTGCCTCATATTTACGAAGGTGTTAAGGCTTATTTCTTTTTCCTTTTACAACACAAAAGATAATTAAGCCTCTTTACGTGATATTAAAAAGGTAATAACCTCAAAATATCAACCTGAGGTTCTATCTTGCATCTTGGTTCAAAGGTTCAGAATACCAGATGAAGCTGAATCAATCCAGGTTAAAAAAAAGAGCATTCTTGTCAATACCTCGAAATGTTAGACCACGAACAACTCTCACTGATTTCTTGAAAGATCAGAAATCAAGTCCAATCAGAATTCCAAATGAACCAAAATGCCAGCACGATGAAGCTCCAGTCAGTAGCTTTGAACATTTAACAAAATTAATTTATTGGTTGAGAAAAATATATATATATATAGTTAAAGCCTGATGATTATATGTTTATTTTTAATATAAATTATATAAGAAAATTATGTTTATTAATCCATTATAACCTGTGGAATATCTCCTTCCCTTATTATTATTATTATTATTATTATTATTATTATTATTATTATTATTATTATTTACAGCAAAATGAATCCACAAAACTTCAGACAGGAATAATAAAACCGAATTAAGACAAATAATTTACAGGCGTATATTTTCATTTTGAGAGAGAGAGAGAGAGAGAGAGAGAGAGAGAGAGAGAGAGAGAGAGAGAGAGAGAGAGAGAGAGAGAGAGAGACTGAAATAATTACGCTACATCGCTACAGGTAATGGAGTTTTTTTCCGAGTCAGAAAAAAAGCATCAGGTAATTGATGAAGAAAAATTTTATATGGAGTTTTTTTCCTCTTGTGTCAGCAGAGACTAAACACAATCTTCCCAATTTCAACATAATGGTGAATCTCTTTTTTTATTTATTTATTTTGTTTTCATTTGCAAGAATCCAATTTAGTAATGTTGGCTGGTGATGATGATGAGGTGGTGGTGTTGGTGGTAGTAGGGTGGTGGGAGTGGTGGTGGTGATTGTGGTAGTGGTGGTGGAGAAAGAGAAGAAAGAGGTAGAGGAAGAGGAGATGAAGATGGTGGTGGTTGTAGTGGTAGTTGTGGTTAAACCATCGTTCGTCAAAGGATTAAACCATCAGCATCAACGGGTTAAACCATCGTCGTCAAAGGGTTAAACCATCGTCGTCAAAGGGTTAAACCATCGTCATCAAAGGATTAAACCATCGTCGTTAAAGGGTTAAACCATCGTCGTCAAAGGGTTAAACCATCGTCATCAAAGGGTTAAACGATAGTCATCAAAGGGTTAAACCATCGTCATCAAAGGGTTAAACCATCGTCGTCAAAGGGTTAAACCATCGTCGTCAAAGGGTTAAACCATCGTCATCAAAGGGTTAAACCATCGTCGTCAAAAGGGTTAAAACCATCGTCGTCAAAGGGTTAAACCATCGCCACCAAGCGGGTTAAACGATAATGTCAAAGGGTTAAACCATCGTTCGTCAAAGGATTAAACCATCAGCATCAACGGGTTAAACCATCGTCGTCAAAGGGTTAAACCATCGTCGTCAAAGGGTTAAACCATCGTCATCAAAGGATTAAACCATCGTCGTTAAAGGGTTAAACCATCGTCGTCAAAGGGTTAAACCATCGTCATCAAAGGGTTAAACGATAGTCATCAAAGGGTTAAACCATCGTCATCAAAGGGTTAAACCATCGTCGTCAAAGGGTTAAACCATCGTCGTCAAAGGGTTAAACCATCGTCATCAAAGGGTTAAACCATCGTCGTCAAAGGGTTAAACCATCGTCATCAAAGGGTTAAACCATCGTTGTCAAAGGGTTAAACCATCGTCATCAAAGGGTTAAGGAACTTTTAACTCAGGAACGTTTGAGAGTCGTGGTCGTAGGCTGGACTTCCGCTGCTGGTCTTCTTGACGTGTATCATTAACCGTGTCCGTCTGACTGTCTCTCTAGTTCTCTGAGGATCTTTTGAAGGTATTGTGAGGCGGATTTCCTTCTGTTATAAAGCATTTTGTTGTATACTTTCACAGTACTTATACTTTTTATTACACAGAGTTGCCTTACCCCAAATTACAAAAATAATCACGTAATTGGTTTTTATTTCAAAATTTTCAGTCGTTTTCCCTTTCACTTTGTCTATTTTCTCTCGTTTTTATCTGTCAATGTCTGTTTGTCTCTCTGTTTGTCTGTCTGTCTCTCTGTTTGTTCTGTCTGTCTCTCACACTGGAGGTCAGGTCGGTAATGCACTCTCCACTTGACTTCAAACAACCATAATTATGTTACTTGTTCCAGGACAAACTTGAAGGTAAATCGTATTAAGTGCTGGTTGTCCTAAGTTTACATTTGGGGGAAGATGTTTGACGTAAACAACAACAACAATAATAATAATAATAATAATAACAATAATAACAATAATAATAATAATTACAATATTAATAACAAAAACAACGATAATAATAATAATAATAATAATAATAATAATAATAATAATAATAATAATAATAATAATAATAATAATAATAATAATAATAATAATAATAATAATAATAATAATAATAACAAAAACAACGATAATAATAACAATACTAGCAACAACAACAATAATAATAATAACAACAACAACAACAACAGCAATAATAATAAAAAATAATAAAATGGTGAAAGAGAAAACACGTAAATTATCATCACATTATATTAAAGAGACGCCTCATGGCATATTATGATGTAATACCGCCGTCACACCACGCTTAATATACAGTCCACGCCCACATGCCGCCCACACCACACAACCCACGCCCCTACACCACAATCCATCCAGTACTGATGTCTGTCAAGTGTGGGTGAGAGAGGAACAATTTTAACACACTAAAAACACCCCTACCTTACCCTACCCTACCCTACCTAATTCCCCACTCCCACTCCTACCCACTCCCCACCCCACCCCCACCTTACTCCCACTCCCACCCCACTCCACTCCCATCTCTACTCCTATCACTCCCACTCCCACTCCCACCCTACTCCACTCCTACTCCCACCCTACTCCCACTCCTACTCATTCTACCCCACCCTACTCCACCCTACCCTACCCTTACCCCACATCTCACCCTAATTCCTATCTACCCAAATAGCACCTGGGTAATTAATCCTCAGGTGAGATAAGCTACGATACCTATTCATCAGGTAAACCCAAAAAGAGATTTAAAAAAATAATATTTCCCACAGGTAAACAAATAGTTATAACACACTAACCATCGTAATATAATCATGGATAATTACCCTTGGAAGATAATCCGGTAAAGTAATCCCATACGATAATCCAATAAGATTTTAACTTTGTTATGGCCACTGTATGTCTGTCTGTCACTTAGGGATGTTTTAGATGAGGGTTAAAGTTTGTGTATTACTCTTAAACAAAAGCTTACATCATTAATCAAAGCTTATTTTTAAGGAAGAGGGGGTAATTTTTGGGGGGGGCAGGAGGAGGAGGAGGAGGAGGAGGAGGGAGGAGGAGGAGGAGGAGGAGGAGGAGGAGGAGATGAAGACGAGGTAAGAGGGAGAAGTCACACACACACACACACACACACACACACTAATATAGTGATAAAACAGCCTATATATATGCAGATTCAAATCGACAATGACTAACGCGTTTTTTTTTATGACATTATAATTCATCTTTCCAGTGACACGTAAATGTTTGTCCGTCAGTTCACATAGGGATTATTTCATCCTCCTCTCCTCCCTCTCTCTCCCTTCCTCTCTCTCTCCCTTCCCCTTCGCTCCTCTTCTTCATCATTTTGTCCTCTCTCATTATATTTTCTTGTTCCTCCCTCATTTCTTCTCCTAATCTCCCCCCACCATTTCTTCTCCTCCCTCTCTCTCCTCCTCCTTCCTCATCAACACCATTCTCTTCTTCCTCCCATTTCACCCCTCTCTCTCTCTTTTTTCTCTTCCCTCCTTTATATCTCCCCTTCCCCCTCTCTATCTTTATCTTTTCTCTCCTCCACCCCTCTCTCTCTATCCTTCTCTCTTCCTTCCCTTTCTCTCTCTCCCCCCTCATCTTTCTCTCTCTCTCCCTCCACCCCTCTATCCTTCTCTTTCCTTCCCCCTTCTCTCCCTCCCCCCATCTTTCTCTCTCCACCCTCTCTCTATCCTTCTCTTTCCCTCTCTCCCCCTCTCCCCCTCTCTCCCCCTCTCCCCCTCCCACCTCTCTCCAGCGTTACCACACCACACTCCACCAAGTGCTTGATGAAACATTATACAGAATAGGTAATTAAGAAGGCACGGCACAGGCTGGTTGATTAACATGGGAACACCAGAATCTAATATTGACTAGTAGTATTGTGTGTGTGTGTGTGTGTGTGTAATTTTGGCCTGTCACAACATACAAAAACAACACAGGTACAAATATCAGCTAATTGAGGAACACCTGTATAACACTCACGTATATACACACCTGAGAGTAATGAGATACCTATGAGATAACTATTATTCTCTCAACACCAGACAGAGATAACAGTGAGAATACCCATAAAACATCACAAAACATAAGGAGATAACTGAGAGACATCTATAAATACTTCATAAGAGATAACTTTGAGACACTCAGGTACACATCAGAGATACGAAAGGTAACTCTGAGACTAATGTGGGTAATATCAAGGGAGACAAGATACCTTTGGGGCATTTGTTTTCACTTCAATGAACACGGACATAAATTTTTTGGAGTGACGTTCTTTGGGACATCAGAGGACATCCATATTAATGTTAGAAAGGACACAGGGAGAGATAGGACACTTATACACACTCATAGAAACAGAATGGTATTTTGGGGACATCTGTGTAAACATTAAAGACACAGGAATCTAAATGCCAGACATTTGGTTGGGCATCAGCTAACATAAAGATTTAGCTGTGAGACATTTAGTTGGACATCAGCTATCACAAAGATTTAGCTGTTAATCATTTGGTTGGACATCAGCTAACACAAACATCTAACAACAACAACAACAACAACAACAACAACAACAACAACAACAACAACAACAACAACAACAACAACAACAACAACAACACGCCATTGAATTAAAGTCTACTTAGGAATTTTATATAGAAAACAAAAGTAAAATACGAATAAAAAACGAAATATGGATAAATATAATACATAAATAAATGAATAATAAAATAATTAGTAACACAAATGACCACTTGAACAAAATTAATGAATAAATTACAAAATGTTTTACATATATAAACAAACAAAAGAAACAAGTTAAGATATTCCCAGGAAGCTCAAATAAAAGGCCACAAAGTTGTTAAAAGAAAAGCGCAAAAAGTAAAAAAAAAGCCAAAAAGCAAAAAAAAGCAAATAAAAGCAAAAAAAGAAAAAAAAACACAAAAAAAGGTAAAATAATCCCACATTCTACACTGTATAATCACATGACCTCAACAACCAGTTTTGAATAATTCAGATGGTTCTTGTAAAGTCTTTGAAGGTCAAACTCCAGATAGATTTAGATGAAAATTTATTCATTAACATTTAAAACCACGAACGAGAAAAAAAGTGCTTTTATGTGTTATATCTGCCAGTTAATTTATATTTTCCTTTCATTTCCCACCGTCACTGCCAGCCTTCTCATCCATCACCGCCACTAATCAACTGGGATGAAGGAAGGAAAAAAAACTGTTTATTTCTGTGAGGTGTGAAAGTGGATTTATATTTCCCTGTATACTTGAAATATATATATATATACACATGTTATGTTTCTCTGAGATGAAGAGAAACTTTGGTAAAATTTGAGGGAAATATAATCACAAAACTGTTTATTTATATATATCTGCTATATTGAAATGTATATGATCATTGTTATTGGATTCACAAAAATGTTTATATAAATCTGTAATGTTGAAGAAAGTTTATATAAGAATGATAATTGCACACTTTCTGTTAAGCCATCATCAATGCAGATGTATTAAACCATCATTCTAAGATTGCTAAACTATCACCCTGTTAAACCATGATACAATAAAGGTTAAACCATTATCGTAAAGAATTAAACCATCATCTTATATCGTAAATTCCTATACACTATAAAGTACATACAACAACCTGAGAAAATCGTTCCAGAAATAAAAATTAATAAAACGTTTTACCATCTATTTAAAATTATTCTTTTTATTACCATATTGGAAAGTAAAATTACATTAAACTTTGAATATTTTAAGAAAGATTCAGTGTTAATTTTGCCTCTAGGAATTTTATATGTTCAAGGTAAATTAATTCATTCCTTTGTTCTTGTTGATTTTTTTCTGAAAATAAAATAAATTCATATGGATTTTTTGTTTTTGTTTGAACGAAATATTTATTCTTTTATTTTTTCTTTTGTTTATGATTTTTTTTAATAGATAGAACACTGGGACGAAGGTAAGGAATATTTTTACACCTGAAGCACTGAGTCGTGTCTGCGAATATAAACACTGATGTATCGAATAATTCACAACAGGGACGAACACGAGGAGTGAGAAGAGGAGGAAAGGAGGACGAAGAGAAGAAGAAAGAAGAATGGAGGAATAAAGATGAAGAAGGTAGAGAGGAAAGGAAAAAGAATGGAGGGGGAAGGAGGGGAAGAGGAAAAAGGGGAGTAGGGAAGGAGAAAAGGGGTGATATAGGAAGAAGGAAGGAAAATATAGATAAAGGAGAAAGAAAGAGAATGAGAGACGGAGTGAGGAAGTTGAGTGAGGGAGAGAGGGAGGGAGGGAGGAAGCTTATGATACTGTGAGTGGGGGGCAGGGGGAGGGGAAGAGGGAAGAATGGTGGAGGAGGAATGGGGAGGAGGGATAACAAGGAGGTGTGAGGAGTGAAGTGGTGGCTCCCTAACGAGGAATAACAAGAGTAGAGGAGGTTGGGAAGGAGGAGGAGGAAGAGACCCCCCCTCCCTCTTCCAGATACTCACCAATTCGCCGCCGCTTCCTCTCTTAGCTGACATGGGTGGGAGGAGGGAGGGAGGAGGAGAAGGAGGGAGGAGGAGGAGGAGGAGAGTGATGATGAGAGGCATCTTCTCTTCTTCTTCTTCATCCTTGTGTCTTCTACTTCCTCCTGTTCGTCTTTGTACCTTCTCTTTCTCTCTTCTCTCTCCTTTCTATCTCTTTCTCTTTTACTTCGCTCTCACCTAATCTTCTTTCTCACATTTCTATTCTTTTTCTTCCTTTTCTTATCCCTTTTTCTCTTCTACTTCTCCTCTTCTTTCCATCTCTTCTCTCTCTTTCCTTCATTCCTTCTCTTCTGTTTTCCCCTAAATCCTTCCCATTTGTGTTTAATTTCGTCTCATTCCTCCCCGTCTTTACTCTCTCCTCCGGCTCCCTACTGCGTTATCCATCTCCCTGTCTCTCCCTCTCCTCTCTCTCTTTCATCTTCTGTTTTCTTTTTTGTCTTCCTCTTTGTTCTCCTTTGTCTCCTGGTTCCTCCCTTATTCTCCCTCTTTCATTCTCACTTATCTGTCCATAAGTGTTTCATCTTTTAACTCTTCTCTTCTCCCTATTTCCCCTTTCTCAACCATTTATCCCATTTCCTTAATTACCTCATTTTATCCTCTTCTTTCTATCTATCATTCAATCTCTCTTGCATTTTTACCCTTTATTCTAATCATTCTACCTCTCCATTATCTCAATTTATCCAGGTAATTCATCCAGGTAATTTATTCAGGTAATTTATCCAGGTAATTTATCCAGGTAATTTATCCAGGTAATTAAAAACCTCTTACAACGAAAAACGAAAATTTTAATTATATATATTTTTTTTTTCATTTCTTTCGTACGATCATTTAGGGAATTTACTAATTGGATGTAATTGTAAAGTGATGCTGTTTAAATCTACCCTGATTGACCTTTAAGTGGTTAAGGTCAGGTGAAGGTCATGGGGGGAAGGGGACCGTAACTACGTGATGTATGTGTGTGCCAACAGTGATGAGAGAGAGAGAGAGAGAGAGAGAGAGAGAGGCCTTCTTTCTCATTAAGTTACGACAACATTCCTGTGAGACATTTGTACTCTTGTTTCTCTTTTGTTTTCCCTTCTTCCATATTCATTCTCCTCTCTCTCTCTCTCTCTCCCTACTGTTTCTCACCTCTTTCTACTGTTCTTCTTATTTCCTCTTTTCTTCAATTTCTTTGTTGCTATTCTCCATTTTACTTAATAAATCCTATTTTTCTCTCCTTGAGATATTTTTCCTGTCTCTCTGTCTGTCTCTGTCTGTCTGTCTGTCTGTCTGTCTGTGCCATCATAGGAATCAATTATATATATTCTAAATAGATAAGTGATTCGATTTCTCTCTCTCTCTCTCTCTCTCTCTCTCTCTCTCTCTCTCTCTCTCTCTCTCTCTCTCTCTCTCTCTCTCTCTCTCTCTATCTCTCTCTCTTTGACCGACTGCCTTTCTATGTTTCTTTCTCTCTCTTTCATCGTCATTTTTTTTTTCAATAGAGGTTTGTTTTTGACGTTTGGGAAACCCTTTTTTCGGTTTCGTTTCTGACTTGGGTGACGTGCCATTGTGTTCCTGTGTTCTCTCTCTCTCTCTCCAATGTGATTTTGTTTTTGACACAGTTTGGAAAATATATACCTTTTGTTTCACGAATAAAAAGCAATATATATATTTTGTCTATGGGAAGTATTATGGTAAAAATGTGAAAAAAATTCATTCTCTCTCTTTTTCTTTCTTTCTTTTAACCCCACACACACACACACACACACACACACACACACACACACACACACACACACACACACACACACACACACACACACACACACACACACACACACACACACACACACACACACACACACACACACCATTCCCTCAATAATTATCCACTACACAATATCAACAATTAATTTACCTAAAAGTTATAAAAATAATAAAATAAACAAATTAACAACAGAAAAAAACACAACTTGCATCTCGATATTGAATAAAGAAAAATCTTTAGGGTCTTTCATCGTCGAGGCTAATGAGGTGTCAATAGAAAACTTCGTAGGTGTTTGCACATCAATTTGCATATGATAAGTTGCATTACCTTAATTACAATCTGTGTTTACCTGTCTCTTAATAATAATTCTTTAGTTAAACTATAAACTCAAGGTGGTATTCAGGTGAAGTTAATTTTGTTAAAAGATGAACGATGGAATAAGGAAAAATGAAATATGATTAAGACAAAATTGAACACAAATTATAAAGTAAGATGTTCAATTGATCTAAAGTCTCGGTGTTTTTAGTTCAATAGCCGATGTTTCTATTTCTTTCGCTCACATTTTTTCTGAAACGTTGATCATGATATAAATACAAACATTATTAAGATCTTTCTGTTTGATATAATTTAACTTCATCCATTTTTAACCTAAGATATTTCTACCTGATATAATGTAACTTTACCTATTTCTTAACCATGCAAGTAAACAAGAACGTGATAGCCTTGAAAGTTCTAAAAATATCAGACATGATCAACCAATAACTTTCTCGAAACCTTTACCGTGACTAGATAATTATTAAAACTCCTTCGTATATGCGTCCTTCCCTCCCTCCTTCCCTCCTTCAGTCCTTCACCCTTACTGATGCATCTGTCATACATGAAGTGTCCACAATAAGACAAACTGTATCCCCTATTGTATTCCCTGGACGAGAGGCATTTTTACCCATCACCACCCCCACCACCACCCCATCACCACCCCCACCACCACCCCATCACCACCCCCACCACCACCCCATCACCACCCCCACCACCACCCCTTTTGTCTCGTGTAAATAACATAATGGCCTTGGCGAATTTAGCTATTTTCTTCTCTTTTGGTGGTGGTGTCTTTTTGTGAGTGCATTTCTGCTGCTGCCATTCTATAACGTGTGTGTGTGTGTGTGTGTGTGTGTGTGTGTGTGTGTGTGTGTGTGTCTAAATTTTCTTCTTTCGGTGTAGTTTGAGTCATTGTTCTTACTGCTGTTCTTGTGGGAGATGTAATTTATTAATGTTTTGTTTTGTGTTTTTGTGTTGGATTTGCATTGTCTGTAGTTTTTCATTCATAGATGGGTATTTTTTCTGTTTGTCTGTTTGTCTGTCTGTCTTTCTGTCTGTCTTTTCCTCTTTCTTTTCAATCCTCCATGAGTGGGTTAGAATTTATCTCGTGTGTATGTGTGTGTAGTTACCATGCACACCTTGTTTTCACCTTCTCTTTGTGTGTGTGTGTGTGTGTGTGTGTGTGTGTGTGTGTGTGTGTGTGTGTGTGTGTGTGTGTGTGTGTGTGTGTGTGTTTCTCTTTCCTTTGTCTCGTCAACTTTTTTGTGCGAATGTGTTCCAATTTTTTTTTTTTACACATTTCTTTTGTTTTCCTTTTCCTTCCCCACCGTCTGCTTGTGTCGTCCAATACCCTGGTAAATGGTGGGAAATATTCAGTAACGCATTGAGGAAATTTCACCGAGAGAAACAAAGATTTATTGAGTTAAAAGAAAAAAATAATAATAATAATAATTCTTTCTTCACTAGATTTTGTTTATTGTTTATTTTTTTCTTGACATTTGTTTTCTGTTTATTTTATCATATTCCACTTCTCTTGTTTCTATTTTTTCAAGACAAAGTTACATATTTTCTTGAATTGTTGGATAATTTGAGTTTTTAATTTTTTTTTTTACGATTTCCTATGGTATAAGGGTAATGCAATCTTAAGGAATCAGTTAAATTTATATTAAATTTCATGAATAAACTGTAATGTCAAGTCTGTGGTTTATCGTCTCTCTCTCTCTCTCTCTCTCTCTCTCTCTCACCCTCCCTCTCACCCTCCTCTCCCTCCCTCTCCCCCCTCTC
>NW_024713129.1:11867036-11877036 GCF_018991925.1 Homarus americanus
CCGACTACGATCAGGTAATTTAGCTGACGTTTCCTCAAGCTGACGCAGGACATTCATTTATTGTGCCCAAGAAGACGTCAGACAGGGCAGGAGGAAACTGTCAGCGAGTTTGTGATAAATGAAATAGTTTCTAAATGATGAGCGTTCTATTTAGCGAGTGTCAGCTTTGGGGTCTTTTGATCTAAGAGACATCCTGGTTGATGTCTAGTGTCAGCAGATTTACGGAGGGAGACACCAGTGGCTGATAAGCCATTTAGCCAGTGTCGGCAGACTTTCCTGCCTTTGATCTGAGAGATGGCTTAGCTGACAACCTTTTCATTATGTGGCGGAAGTTCTGTAATTTGAGAGATTTTTAGCTGACGGCTAGACTGAGTCTGTGTCAGCACGCGAGTATCTAGTCCAAACTGATTGACATAATTTACTACCGATGTCAGCTACCTTGTACCCAAGACCTCATCTTTGCTGACGTCTCTCCCAGATGTCAGCATTCTTATGATTTAATTAACACTGTAGCTGACATCTCTCTCAGCTTACGTCGGCAAGCGACAGTGTGGCTCCTAAACCTTCCGGCTTAGTGTCAGTAATCCTTTGATCATGATGGAGTAGTCGCTGACATCCATCTCAACTCGCGTCAGAAAAAAAAATCTCAAAATATCCACACCTTCAAACAAGCAAGCAAGAGAAAGAGAGTGTGTCAGCAAGAGAGTGTGTGTCAGCACTCTTATAAACCATAAGATGTGGTAGCTGACGTCCCTCCCAGATGGTGGCAGCAGTGCGCCCTCTGACAACACCTTGGTAAAAGTACCTCCAAGAGAGAGAGAGAGACATATTGGGCACGGGTGGACGAGGCGAGACAGGGGTTAGGGAGGAGGGAGGGACCTTCTGCCAGCCAGCCAGCGCTTATTGGAAGAGTTGGAGGCAGTCAGGAAGTTCAAGGACCCTCCCCCCACACCCCACCCACCCCACCCTCCCTCACTCCCCTCCCCTTTCCCTCACCCCCTCCCCAACACCCCCCCCCTCCTCCCACCCCAACACCCTATTTTTTCCCAGGCAAGGGGGGGAAGGGGTAAAGTCGTAACAGCTTGGAGTTTTTGCTTGAGGGGGAAGAAATGAACTCTGAATCCTAGCCTCAAGACACACAATAAAAAGACTTAATTCACGTTTACTTTTTTTTTAGGTCACGAAAAATATTGTACGAGTTTTTAAAGTTGTTTTGTGAAGAAAAATTTTGAGGGGTAGGTTAGATTAGGTTAGAGAGACAGACAGATACATATAGAGTTTAAACACACACACACACACACACACACACACACACACACACACACACACACACAAAATAAATAAAAATTTAATCCCCTCCAATTACTTTCAAAGCTCGACTAATCTTGATCATAGAGAAGGATTCAGCTATACCTGTAGCCCCCCTACAGGTATAGATGAATCCTGGGAGACCTGGGAGACGTGGGAGACCTAGGAGATACCTGGGAGATCTAGGAGACACACCACATGATATATAACCTCCACTTTGCTCTAAATAAATCACATAAACAAGAAAATAAATCACATAAACAAGAAAATAAATCACAAACAAGAAAATAAATCACATAAACAAGAAAATAAATCACATAAACAAGAAAATAAATCACATAAACAAGAAAATAAATCACATAAACAAGAAAATAAATCCAACAAGAAAATAATATTAAATCAAATATTGCCCAAAATCATATGAATGAACCAAGAGAAAATATTATTCCTCAAAATATAAGGAAAACTTCTGTGTATAATGACAAGTATCAGAACGCTACTCAATACGCTTTTAATTAATATTTTCTTACGTTAAATATATTTATAGATAATTTAAATGGCTTTGAAAACATTATTAGTTCTGATTCCTACATCTAGAGACTGGACGTAAACATTATCCATTAATATATTGTTAAGATTAATTATATATAGATTTTTTTAATTGATGAGAAATATTTACGTCTAGAAGCTGAGAAAAGAATCTTGATTTGCTGTTAAGTGAAGTAATGTTTATTTTGCTTAAAGTGTTATTCAGCGTAGTTCTCTTGACTTGCTACTGATACTTTTCTTTTCACTCACACTATCCCTGCCTCTCCTTCCTTCCTTCCTTCCTTCTTTCCCTCCCTCCTTCTCTCCCTCTCCCTCATTACCTTTCTACCATTTCTCTTACTTTCTCATTACCTACCTCCTCCTTCTCTCCCTCCCTCCCTCCCTCCCTCCCACTCTTTATCCTTCTCCCACTCCCTCCTTCCCTTCCTCTCCCTCCCACTTTATCCTTGTCCCACTCCCTCCTCCTCCCTCCCTCTCCCACTCTTTTATCCTTCTCCCAATTCCTCCCTCCTCCCTCCCACTCTTTATCCTTCTCCCACTCCCTCCCTCCCCTGCCAGCCAATCATACCAGCCAGCTGCCTCTCCCCCTCCTACCATTCCTTCCCTCCCCATTTTTCTCTCAGGTTCTCTCTCTTCCTTTATCTCACCTCTCCATCCTCCTGACGTGAGGATCATTTGACCTGACCTCTGTTGTTTACCATACTCACCTGTGCTGTGTATGACCGGTGTATTTATTTGTTTAATTTACACCTTTGTTTTATTATACACATACACACACACATATATACATACATGCATACAGATATACATATATACATACATGCATACAGATATACATATATACACATACATAACATATATATATATTTCAACCTTTATATATGTACTGTTTATATATATAATCCCTGTGTTTATTTGACTATAACGAGACAATCCCCTATACTTTCCCTCTTCGTTAAACATTTTCTAAACAACGAGAGAAACCATTTCACACTGACTACAACCCCTCCCACATTTTTTGTTTTTTTTAGATTATCTGACAAACTGTTTCAGTTAGAGAACAAACTACAGTAAGGTGAAAAATAACAGCCGTATAACCCCCCCACCCAACCCCCCACCCACCCCCACCCCACCCCCCACCCTACTTACGGCCAGGAGTTGCCAGCCTTCTGCTCCTTCTATTAAGATACAAGCAGGAATCAGGAGAATATTGCGAGGGGCACCTGTAAATTTCTCCTATTTGGTCAGGTCAGGTCGGGTCAGATCCCGGGTCGCGTCAGGTTAGGTCCAGGTCAGGTCAGGTCAGGTCAGGTCGCGTCAGAAAGTAAATGTTGAATGTTAATAATAAGAGAAAGGTTTAGGGGCTATAGAGAAGAAGAAAAGAGGAGGAGGGAGGTAAGGTAAAGAGAATAACAGACATAAACAAATTAGGAATAGTGGAAAGAAAAATAAATAGCGGAATAAACCTCAAGGAGAAAATGAACAGATTGAGAATTATGAAGAGAGAGAGAGAGAGAGAGAGAGAGAGAGAGAGAGGTCGGCTGTGTTGGATGAAACATAAAAATGGCCCAATTTAGTGCTGGCCTCGACTTTCGGACTGGAGAATAAAACACGTTTAAGGCCTGGGGGAAGGGGAGGGGGGGGAAGGGGGTGGAGAAGAGGGAAGGGTGGAAAGGGGGAGGCGAGGGATACGTACTGCGTTCAAATCTGAAGAAGAGAGACAGGAATTAAATCCCAAGAAAAATTGTTAGGAAAAGTTAGGTCACGTATTAAAATTAAATAAAATGCTGACTGCCCTATTACCGAGTCTAACCTAACCTAACCTCGAACCAGGCTTATCTTAACCTAACCTAACCTAACCTAACCTAACCTAACCTAACCTAACCCAACCAGGCCTATCTTAACCTAACCTAACCTAGAACCAGGCCTATCTGAACCTAACAAATACACAGTTCTAGTTGGAAACAAAATTGGCGCTCGATTTTTGGGTACAGATTTGTGATTCAGTTTAACACCTATGAGAGACAAGAGAAATTTAGCGCCTAAGAGACGAGGGGAGACAAGGTGAGAGGAGGAGAGACAAGAGAGAGAAGGAAGAAAAGGTTAGATTTTGCTTAGGAGAAAAAGAGGAGAAACTAGAGAAATAAAAGAAAAGATAAAATAAAGTTAGACAAACGAACATGGAAGTAGAGGAAATAGAAAATAATAATAGGTCAAGAAAAGATATTAAAGAAATGGGATGACACACACACACATAGGTCGACATAATAGGAGATAAATTATTGATGTATATAATCGATAGTACAGACTGAGCTACAATTATCTGAACAATGATGTAGAAGACAGTCATTCTTACAGTACCAAAATCAATGGTTATAACGTCATAAATTTAGACAATGGTAGAGATAACGACAGATTAGTGATTATCGAATTAGGATTAGTGATTAGTTAACGGATTAGGTGTTGATAGAGTTAGTTGTGGTCTCTCGTGATGTTGGAGGTGATTGGATGGGTGAGGGGGAGATGGATGAGGGGGAGGTGGGGTGAGGGAGGTGGATGAGGGGGGTGGATAGGGGGTGGTGGGGAATCTTGTTTCTTTGTGTTAAGGCGGTGTCAGCATTCACGTAAGTGCTCTGTGTGTGTGTGTGTGTTTGTGTGTATGTGTGTGTGTGTGTGTGTGTTTGTGTGTGTGTGTGTGTGTGTGTGTGTGTGTGTGTGTGTGTGTGTGTGTGTGTGTGTGTGTGTGTGTGTGTGTGTGTGTGTCTGTATGTGTCTGTGTGTGTGTGTGTGTGTGTGTGTGTATGTGTGTGTGTGTGTGTGTGTGTGTGTGTGTGTGTGTGTGTGTGTGTATGTGTGTGTGTGTGTGTGTGTGTGTGTCTGTATGTCTGTGTGTGTGTGTGTGTGTGTGTGTGTGTGTGTGTGTGTGTGTGTGTGTGTGTGTGTGTGTGTGTCCCTATGTTTGTGTGTGCGTATTAAGACCAAATGAGGCCAGGTTTAATAAAGAGAGAGAGAGAGTAAAACAAAGATACATCAGACGCACACCTATTTCTCAACACAGTCATTATCAGTCTAGTCTTCCTCCAGTTCTCACAAGGCTTAAAAAAATAAAAATAAAAAATAGAAAACAAGAAATCACTCTAAAAGTGAGATCAATTCCCTTCCTGGGCGGGTTACAAATCCCAGCCTTACACCAGCAGTCAAAAGACCCACTGGAGCGGCAAACTGAGATGGGTCTTCCGGCAGTCGTCCTTTCAACCTTCTCTCTACTATCCCCAAACATTCCCTACCCTACCCTACTCTCTCCTATCCGATCCTACCCTACCCTAACCTAACCTAACCTAACCTAACCTAACCTAACCTAACCTAACCTAACCTAACCTAACCCTACCCTACTCTCTCATATCCGATCCTACCCTACCCTATCCAACCCTAACCTAACCTTACCCTATCCAACCCTAACCTAACCTAACCCTACCCTACTCTCTCCTATCCGATCCTACCCTACCCTATCCAACCCTAACCTAACCTAACCTAACCCTATCCTATCATCGTCCTCTAAAAACGTAAATTGGAGAATCAATACAGTATTTCCTCAGCAGCGAGGCGTTAAAAGCTTAGGATTAGTGGCAGAATGGTGATGGGGATGGTGGTGGCGGTGGTAGGGCTGGTGATGGTGGTGGTGATGGTGATAGGTGATGGTGGTGGTGATGGTGATAATAGTGGCAGTGGTGTTAATGATAGTGGTGGTGATAATGGATCCTTCCGTGGTATATTTTTAACACTATAGCTAATCATACGGTAAAATCAAATCACCGTTTTTTTTTCTCTCGTGATGACTGAGATAAATAGAACTCGTCAGGGTTTGTGTGAATCTATTTTTTTTTCGCCTTCGTAATCTGTTCTTTTCAACTTTTTATTTCCCATCTTATTTTCCCGCCTTATATTTTCACATTTTTGTTTTAATTTTCCATAAATATTGGATTTATTCTACCTCATTATCTACCTTATCATTATTTCTTCAGCATTATTGAAACTTAATTATTTCTAAACTTTATTATTTTTTTTTTATGTGATTCTAAAAGTCAACACTGGTTTATTTCTCTCTTATTCTCTCTCTCTCATTTGTCTTATTTATTCAATTTCTTCTTCTCACGCCAACATCAGGTAAAGGAATTCATTAAATTACCTGAGCATGACTGAGCATCTCATAAGACGGGATGAAGGCAATATTGAGTGGCAGGTGGCGGAGGTGTGTGTGAGAGAGAGAGAGAGAGAGAGAGAGAGAGAGAGAGAGAGAGAGAGAGATGGACGGACGGACGGATGGATGGATTTCTCTCCACTGGTAGGTGAGGAGTGTGGATGCCTGGGGTTAGAGTGGAGTGTGTTTGATATTGAGGATGTGGAGTATGACTGGAGTGCCTCACCTACACACTCCAGAGAGAGATGAACGATATGGATATTTTTTTTTTTTTGCTTCTGTGTCAATGGTTTTGTATGTCTCTCTCTCTCTCTCTCTCTCTCTCTCTCTCTCTCTCTGCCTCTCCTCTTTCCCCGTCTCTCTCTCCCCCTCTCTCTCTTTTCTCTCACAGTACTAAAAAAAAATCCCTCCCCTCCCGATTTTTCTTACCAAACTATTGCTTTCAGATGATTTCCACGTAAATCTGTATTGCCCGATTAGAAGTATTTTTGAAGCGTAGAGTTCAGTGACTACCAAATCTGTTTTTATGGTTTAGGGCTCACAGGAAAAAACAAATAATGGTTGTAGGTTAGCTTAGGTTGGCTTAGGTTAGCTTAGGTTAGCTTAGGTTAGCTTAGGTTGGCTTAGGTTAGGTTAGGTTAGGTTCCTTGCTTAAAATTTTATGTGAGTTAAGAGAGAAATAAAGAGTAACTGTTTTTGTTTTATTTCCAAATTTCTTTTTTAGTCACATTATTTTTTTTAGTAAGACGAGATTAATGTGATGGAAAATAATTATTATACTATTATATAATTATATATATTTATTTAATAATTGGTTATACTTGTTATTAATTATCGTGTATAGTTAAGATGTAGTAAGGGTGAGTGTGTTAAATGAGACAGACAGACAGACAGACAGACAGACAGACAGACAGACAGACAGACAGAAGAGTGAGAGAGAGAGAGAGAGAGAGAGAGAGAGAGAGAGAGAGAGAGAGAGAGAGAGAGAGAGAGAGAGAGAGAGAGAGAGAGAGAGAGAGAGAGAGAGAGAGAGAGAGAGAGATAAAAAGGCAGAGGGAGATAAAATCAAACAAACAAACAAACAACAGACATAAAAAAATGTATGCTCAATTTTCATAACTTAAAGCTAGATGGATTAAAATAAATTGCCTAATAAACAAATAAATGAAACTTCCATTAAAAATAAAACATCTGATACCAACAACTAAATCTTTACCCAAATCACGTGAAAACTGCATTACGTTTTGGCATGTTTAATATCCTATAAACATCTGTGGAAACATATATCGAGTATTAGAGGAAATTGTTAAGAGAAATGAATGTGGGAAATGGAAATGACATTCAATTTTGTTTACGTATGGAGTGATATATTTGATGGTAGTGGTGATGATATTGTGTTGAATCTCAAGATGCTTCAATAACAACTATGATTTATCCCACAAAATATAATCAAAGTTCTTCAATAACGACTATGATTTATCCCACAAAAACTGAAGTACTCAAAGTGCTTCAATAACAACTATGATTTATCCCACAAAATATAATCAAAGTTCTTCAATAACAACTATGATTTAACCCACAAAATATAATCAAAGTTCTTTAATAACAACTATGATTTAACCCACAAAATATAATCAAAGTTCTTCAATAACAACTATGATTTAACCCACAAAATATAATCAAAGTTCTTCAATAACAACTATGATTTAACCCACAAAATATAATCAAAGTTCTTCAATAACAACTATGATTTAACCCACAAAATATAATCAAAGTTCTTCAATAACAACTATGATTTAACCCACAAAATATAATCAAAGTTCTTCAATAACAACTATGATTTAACCCACAAAATATAATCAAAGTTCTTCAATAACAACTATGATTTAACCCACACGAAAGACGACACAAATAATATCCAAAAATAATCTAAACATCCCCTATGATTATTTTAAGACTTCATCTAAATTTAGGTGAATATAAACTATAATTTTCACACAGATATTAAAAATTATTACTATGATTCAATTTATCTCAAAATACCCGAGAAATTTATACAATATTTCCCGATACAGTTCTATATTATACCAGAAATCTCTATAATTCCTTGAAAAATAATCTGATTTCCGATTTATTAAGACCATTCAGGAACCCCTATATCCAGATTTCTTTTCCACACATCGTCGAGTGAGTATTCGACAGCGGAAGAACAGTCGACCTCGTGAACGCTCAGCTGTCGAACCTTTAAGTTTTTTCTTTGTTTCTCAGTTTTAAGGAATCAATCATAATAACTAAAGGTGTTGCAGCTGTTTCTCTCGTGTGTGTGTGTGTGTGTGTGTGTGTGTGTGTGTGTGTGTGTGTGTATTCCTCCCTCACACAGCCGGATACAGTTCTATCCTTCCCTTACATAACCGTAAATACTATTATCCTTCCCTCTCCAAACAGGATATTCCATCATATATCTCTCACACGGCAGGATACAACAATATGTGTCTCTCACACGGCAGGATATACCAGCATCTATTTCTCACACGGTAGGATATTCGCTGCGGCAACTGGCAGGCGTGACCGGATAAGGCCGCCGTCACATTAACGCCCGTGATGGTTGAATCGATCGGCGGTAGCCATTGAGAACTTGGTTAGGTTAGGTTAAGTTAGGTAAGGTCAGATTAGGTTAGGTTAGGTTAGGTTTTGTCTTTTTTATGAAATGGACGGAAGGGTAGGGGGCGAGGAAGGAACGGGGGGGGGGAGGGAATGGGTGAGGGGAAGTGGGGTAAAATCAATTGGACAGAATGGAAAAAGGAGATTGGAATTACAGGAACGTAGGAATAAATTAAAGAAAAATAGAATTGAGGAGATGGTGGGGATAAGAGAAGTGGGAGGGTAGAGAGAATTGGGAGGGTGGGGGTGTGGGAGGGGGTGGGAGTGGGTGAGAGAGGGGGTGGAGGGTGAGAGAGGGGGTGGGAGGGGGTGAGAGGGGGTGGGAGGGTGAGAGGGGGTGGGAGGGGGTGAGAGGGGGGTGGGAGGGTGAGAGAGAGGGGGGTGGGAGGGGGTGAGAGAGGGTGGGGGGTATGTATGGGGAGGGGGAGGGTGGGGAGGGGGTTTATGAGGAGAGGTGAGGAGGTGGGAGGGTAATATGAATGATGGGAGGGAGATATTGCTGTGGTTATGGTTATATCCTGATGAGAGAGAGAGAGAGCCAAGCCAATTAAGCATCTCTTTGAAGTCTTCCTAAAAAACAAATATAATCCGGATGTTTCCTCAGGTTAATTGGAGGTAGATACACCTGATAGCTCACGGAGTACACACACACACACACACACACACACACACACACCTCGCACAGTCCGCCACTACAACAAAATTCAGCCCATAAGAGCCCGCATTGAGAGATATAAGAACAGCACCATCCCATCTATTGTTAAAAAAATAAACAACTCCTGATTTATGTACTGTACAGCCCTGTAAATGTATTCAACGTATATCATTATGTCTAAATCACATGTAAGTCTGTATATTTTCAGCCACCGGCTGCATCTCTATTAATAAACCGTTTATTATTATTATTATTATTATTATTATTATTATTATTATTATTATTATTATTATTATTATTATTATTATTATTATTATTATTATTATTATTATTATTATTATTATTATTATTATTATTTCACACAACACTTAATCCCTTGTTTAAAGAAGAGAAGCGCAATAACCCTTATATAAACTGGTGTTACGATATATTTTCTTTAACACAATTATAGACCTATAAAACCTATTGCTATATTATATAATTATATTTTTCATATTTATTTTAAATGCGTATAATTTAGTTGAAGTTTTTTTTTATGTAGGATAAAAATTATATGAATATAATTTTACTGAGATTGAAAGTTAAATAATGTTTTTTTTTATTATTAATTTATGTAATATTTGTCTTTT
>NW_024713129.1:11882036-11894536 GCF_018991925.1 Homarus americanus
TCTCTCTCTCTCTCTCTCTCTCTCTCTCTCTCTCTCTCTCTCTAAAAAAAATTGGTACTCTTATATAACCAATTTATATTTTTTACTTTAGTTAAAATCCAGAAAAACAAATCAAAATTATTTTCTTTTGAGTTGGAAAAAAAATCTAAAAATATTCCATAACATTAACATTAATCTAACCTAACCTAACCTAACCAAACCCAACCAAACCCAACCAAGTCTACCCAAACCAAACTTAACCCAACCATAAAGTCATCTGAATTGCCTTTAACTTTACGGTCTTTAGAGATTTCCACTGCCTGGGACCCAACGCATTATTTAGGACCCAAGACTCAGTTTGTGGTCTGTGTGTGAGATGAAAGATGCAAAAGGAACTGAAAGACGAAAACAACACACGCGCACTCGACATTGCCCTTCCAGTGATTGTGGTGTTTCAGTGATTGTGGTGTTTCAGTGATTGTGGTGTTTCAGTGATTGTGGTGTTATAGTGATTGTGGTGTTTCAGTGATTGTGGTGTTTCAGTGATTGTGGTGTTATAGTGATTGTGGTGTGGTGTTCAGCGATTGTGGTGTCGCCATTGCGTGCGTGAAAATGGTGATTGCAGGTGTTCAGCGATTGTGGTGTTCTGCGATCAGGTGTTCAGCGATTGTGGTGTTTCAGTGATTGTGGTGTACCATCCAACCATACTACTATCACACATCCATCCATTGATCCATCCAACTATTCATCCATCCATCCATCCACCCATCCTAGCATTCAACCATCCATCCATCCATCCATCCATTGATCCATCCAACTATTCATCCATCCCATCCATCCATCCATCCTATCATCCAACACAACGGAACATAAAACCACAGAAAAATAATGCCATTATTTTAATACATAATCATTTCAAAATCACGGTTATTTATTTTCAACGACCATAATTAATATTTACCTGAGAACCAAAAATTACCTAATGAAATAAATCACAAAAAATAGTGGTTTGTGATTCGTTATTGATGATTTAGAAGTTGATAGTAAATATATCCTTGTTTCCACTGGCTTAAAAAAATATAATAAAATCTATAAAAAATAAATACAAAAATAAATAAAAATAAACTTATTGCCGTGTCATAGTTGTGGAAGATATCTGTAAAAATTCACAACCGGAATTTGTACCAGAAGGTAAACTGGATTTACTGATAAATTCAATTACCAAATAGAAAAATATTTTGAAAATTTTTGCAGCAATTCTGATATGAGCCTCGTGCTGCTGAATATGAAAATAGACAAATAAATTTAATCAAATAAAAAAATATATACATATATTAATTCCATGGTATGTATTTTTCGTTTGGGTTGGGATGGTGAAAAAAAAAATGCCGAAATATATACAGTTAATTTATATATATGTATACCGTGATGTGGGTAGGTTAGGTTAGTAGATTGGTTGAGAGAGAGAGAGAGAGAGAGAGAGAGAGAGAGAGAGAGAGAGAGAAAGACAAAGTAAGAGTATTGTTGTACATGATACTTCACTAAGTCCATTACCACAAACACTTAACTCTTAACACTACACCAACACACACTCTCACAGGAACACTTAACTAACACCCTAAGTGATTTAAGTGTTGTTCATTTATTATATTTATTTTTCTAAAGTGTTTAAATGTCCCTAGCACTAATTAAATGTCCCTAGCACTAATTAAATGTCCCTAGCACTAATTAAATGTCCCTAGCACTAATTAAATGTCCCTACCACTTATTAAATGTCCCTAGCACTAATTAAATGTCCCTAGCACTAATTAAATGTCCCTAGCACTAATTAAATGTCCCTAGCACTAATTAAATGTCCCTAGCACTAATTTAATGCCTCTGCTTAATTAGGCTATACTACAAGGACGGCAAAAGGCTCGTTAACATTCATTTGTTTGGCAGCAGCGGGAGAGGTGGATGAACTGAGTGAGGGGGTGAGGGAGAGAGGGAGGGGGTGAGGGAGAGAGGGAGGGGGTGAGGGAGAGAGAGGGTGGTGAGAGGGGATGAAAGATGAGAGAGAGAGAGAGAGAGAGAGAGAGAGAGAGAGAGAGAGAGAGAGAGAGAGAGAGAGAGAGAGAGAGAGAGAGAGAGAGAGAAGAGAGAGAGAGAGAGAGAGAGAGAGAGAGAGAGAGAGAGAGAGAGAGAGAGAGAGAGAGAGAGAGAGAGAGAGAGAGAGAGAGGAGAGAGAGAGAGAGAGCACTTTAACAAAATATAGGCAGGAATCTAAATAAATGCACACACAGTGCCACACACACACACACACACACACACACACTACACTACACAATCAGTGAGACAGACAAGAACAGCAGCTCCAGGTAGAGCATCCATCAGTGAGCCATGACAGCCAGTGCCAACTCTGACAGATGACGCAATAATTGGATATGCAAATGAAGAGCTTTGATTGGTTGGTTATTTTATGGTTAAGATTGGTCGCCGGTGTTTACTCAGTGTGATGTAGTTAATAAATATACTGTTTATAGTGACATCATTGGTGTTTGTTTACATAATAGAAGAAACTAGGTGAGATTAAAGTTGTTTGTGTGGGAAGATCTTATCAGGTAATATTATTTAGAGGTAGTATAAAAAAAATTGATATAATTAACATAAGATTTTTCAATAATTAGTAAAGGTGAAAAGATGTACATTACCTCAGGTCTAATTCATAAAACTTGAAAATAAAAAAAAAATTATTTATGATGGATATTAATGTGTCCAAACACCACTGCCTTCAACCCCCCAAAACCATGATATATATTTGTTTTATACTTCTCGAATATATCATGATGAAAAATACAAGCATTATATATATATATCTGGATTCATTATATAATTCACAAAATAATATATATTCCCAAAAAACCTAACCTAACCTAACCTAAATTAAACCAAACCTAACTATATACTTATATCATAGCCACTACACCTTCCTTAACAGTTAATTACTCATAAATTTACCTGGCCTTGGGATCGAACACATGACCCGGTAGTGTTGTGAGGAAGGACCTGACCACTTTACCACAACTACCATCATTAAATCTAAAAATAAATATTAGAATTACATAAATATTTTAATAACATTATTATCGCCTCTCTGATGGTACTCCCAACATACATACATACATACATACATACATACATACATACATACATACATACATACATAGAAATAATAGATAATGACGATAACAATGATGACAATAATGACGACAATGACGATGATCATTATAATAGGCAGAATACGAAAGCCTTGTGACGTTGTTAATCACACCTCATAGGTTTTGAGAGGCGAGTGGGAATGGCAGTGAGGGTCTTGGTGAGAGGGCAAGGAGAGGGAAGTGAGAGGGTGGATAGGAAAGAGGAGGGAGGAGAGAGGGAGGGGAGAGAATGGAGAGAGAGTGAAGAGGGAAGGGAAGAAGGGGAGAGAGTGAAGTGGGAGGAAGAGGAGAAGGAGGAGGAGGAGATTGGAGAGAGGGTGAAGAGGGAGGAAAGAGAGGGAGGGGAGAAAACTGAGAAGGAAGAGAGGGGAAGAAAGAGAGAGAGGAAAAGAGAAAGGGAGAGAGAGAGAGATAAGAGGAAAAGTGACAGAAAATGGAAAAAAAAGAGGAAAGCAAAAAGGAGGAAGAAACAAAAGATAAAGAAGAGGGAAGACAAGAGAAGAGGAGGATATAGTGAAGGAGGGTAGAAGGGGGGAGGAGGAGAAGTGAAGAAGGAAAGAGAAAGAGATAAAAATAAAAGAGGAAAGAGGAAGAACATGGAATTGGTGCTAGTGGATGAGGGGCATTGAAGAAGAGGAGGAGGAGGAGAGATGAGAGAGAGGGAAGGAGGGGTAAGGTGGTGCTTCAGAAGACGGTGTGAGAGGATCGGAAAGGGATGGAGAGTGGGAGGGGGAAAGACTGAGTGGGTGGTCCAATGTTAAGAGGGAGATATAAGTGTGGGTGGTGGTGAGTGGTCTCTAGGGTATATAAGGAATGGGAAATTTTAAGAGGGGGAGGAAGGGAGAATATCCTATTATCTTCCTTTTCTTCTATCTGTCAGGAGAATCAAGAGTGGAAGCTTTGAGAATGGAGGGAGGGAGGGAAGGGGAGGAAGGAGGCGGGAGGGAGGAAGAGGAGGAGGAGAAGGGAGAATTATGATAGGAGGGAAGGAAGGAGATTGTTTGTGCAGTGAAAGACATGAAGGAGGTGGAGAGAAGGAGGGACGGAGGGAAGGAAGGGTGGAAGAGGAGGTGGGCGTGGTGGGTTGTGGGAGGGAGTGGAGTGGAGGGAGGAAGGATGGACAGATAGATGGATGAGAAGGACGGGGTGATGTGAGAAGACATAAAGGGAAGGAGGGAAGGAGGAAGGAAGGAAGGGAGGAAGGGGGGGAACGAGAAGTGTAGTGGAGTGGAGGATTATAAGAAGGAGGGAGACAAATGAAGAGGAACTAAAATAAATGAGGAGAGAGGGGGAAATAGAGGGGGAGGGGAGATGGAGATAGGAGGGGGAGGTGGGAAAGGGGTGGGGGAGAGGTGGAAGGGGTACAGAGGAAGAGAAGTGCATTAACAATAGTCAAATTAATCAAAGCGACATAAAAAATAAAAGGTAAATAAAAGGAAAAAAATCAACTCTGTATAAACACAAAACACAAAATTTAGTGAGTTACTGAACGAGAGAGAGAGAGAGAGAGAGAGAGAGAGAGAGAGAGAGAGAGAGAGAGAGAGGAGAACAGAAGGAAGTCGGAAAAGGGAAAAGATGACGGAGGAGAAGGAAGAAAAAGGAGAATTAGAGGTAGGCATGACTGATATAGGCGAGATTAAAGAAGGAAGAAAGAAACGAGGAGGAAATCTGAGTAAGAAAGGGAAAGAGGCCGCAAGGAGAAAATGAAAGAGGTGAGAGGAAAAAGTGATGGAAGAGGGTGAGGGAAGGGGATGAAAATGAGCTAAGGGGGTAAAAGTGTAGAACACACTAATAACATACTGCCAGACGGCCAGGCTAAGCATTACAGTTTATATTTCATACTACGACGCGATCATCACTCAACTTTTACTTAAATGGTCAAGATATTTTTCAGTGAGGGGATACACGCGAGGGGGGGAGGAGGGAGTGGGGGAGGAGAGGGAAGGGGGGAGGGAGGGGAGGGGGGAGGTGAGGGGGAGGGGGGAGGGGAGGGTGGGGAGGTGGGGAGGAGGGGAGTGGGGGGAGGGAGGGGAGGGGGGAGGGGAGGGGAGGGGAGGTGGAGGGAGGGGGGAGGGAGGGGAGGGGGGGAGGGGAGGGGAGGGGGAGGTGGGAGGAGTGGGGGGAGGTGGAGGGGAGTTGGGGAGAGGGAAGTGGGGGAGGTGAGGGAAGTGGGGGAGGTGAGGGGAGTGGGGGAGGTGAGGAGAGTAAAGTAGAGGAAGATGAGGAGTAGAAAGGGGCGATGGGGGGTGAAGGAGGGGGAAGGGGGAGAGGTGATGGGTAGGGGAAGATGGGGAAGAACGAAGGAGAGATGGGGAAGGGGATTTAGTTATCACCTACATTTTCACCTTCCTTCTCTTCCTCCTTTAAAGTGCTAAAAGTTCCTTCAAGCTAACAACGACCTCTGTAAAGTCCTTCAAGCTAACAACGACCTCTGTAAAGTCCTTCAAGCTAACAACGACCTCTGTAAAGTCCTTCAGAGTACACAACGACCTCTGTAAAGTCCTTCAGAGTACACCACGACCTCTGTAAAGTCCTTCAAGCTAACAACGACCTCTGTAAAGTCCTTCAGAGTACACCACGACCTCTGTGACCCTGTAAGGTCCTTCAGAGTACACCACGACCTCTGTAAAGTCCTTCAAGCTAACAACGACCTCTGTAAGGTCCTTCAGAGTACACCACGACCTCTGTAAAGTCCTTCAAGCTAACAACGACCTCTGTAAAGTCCTTCAGAGTACACCACGACCTCTGTAAAGTCCTTCAAGCTAACAACGACCTCTGTAAAGTCCTTCAGAGTACACCACGACCTCTGTAAAGTCCTTCAAGCTAACAACGACCTCTGGAAAGTCCTTAACGACCTCTGTAAAGTCCTTCAAGCTAATAACGACCTCTGTAAAGTCCTTCAGAGTACACTACGACCTCTGTAAAGTCCTTCAAGCTAACAAGGACCTCTGTAAAGTCCTTAACGACCTCTGTAAAGTCCTTCAGGGTACACGACCACCACAGGAAGGTCGTTCACGGTAAATGGTCATCGTTGGAATCCACGGCGCTTGACTTCTCAGCCTTAAGGCCTCGTGGGGGGGGGGCGGGCGAAGGAGGGAGGGGAGACTATGGTTCAATGATGTTTGGCTCTAGTGTGAGAGAGAGAGAGAGAGAGAGAGAGAGAGAGAGAGAGAGAGAGAGAGAGAGAGAGAGAGAGAGAGAGAGAGAGAGAGAGTGAGACTTCCCTCCCTTCCTCACCTTCCCACAGTGGTTGAGATCAGGGGTGTCGTTAATAATTAATTTTGGAAAATGCTAATCACAGTTTCAACGAATATTAAATATATTACTTAATCAAATTTATGCAAATATAATTCAGAATGAAGTTTTTCCTCGTTTATTATTTTATTCAATAACTTGGTAACATCGTTTTGTGTATAAAATATCCCCAAAAAGAAATGTTGGGTAATAGTTAATATGTGTTTTATTTATCTCTACGTATTAAATCATAGTAATAACTTATAATGCTTAAAGAAGGTTTTTTAATCACCTATAAATCTTCCTAATCACCAATTATATTCTCTTGATCTTAAAACCATCGCTAGTGATCTTTAACCTTTGACCTTCAAACAAATTAAACCAGCTTAACACTCTATCAACTTCAATGTTTAATTTCAAGGTCATAAAACATTCATAAGTGACCCCGTGACCCCGTGACCCCCGGAAGTAATTAGATGACCTCATTGTGTTATTGCTAACCCTATGACCTTAACCTTTGACCTTATAATAGGAAGACACAAACATGGGATTTAGTGACCTCGGCTTTCGACTTCGTTACTATGAAAACATAACCTTTATTGTGTATCAAGTTTATTACATATATTTATATTAGAAGACAGGCAGGCAGACAGACAGACAGACAGACAGACAGACAGATAAAAAGTTTGACACACATAAAATCAGACATAAAAACAGACATGAAGACCTAAAGACAGAGACAGACAGACAGACAGACAGACAGACAGACAGACAGACAGACAGACAGACAGACAGACAGACAGACACGGCAAAACGAAGCATTACTAATAAATAATTTTCATCATTAATTTCCACCTAATTTTAATAACACGATTCTTAAACCTTGAACATAGGAAATAAGTCAATAAACACCTGAGATAATTATTGTATTAAGGAACAACGTGACGAACTATCAAATCGCTTTAGTCTGTCTTTATAATATAGCCAAACTACTTCACTGAATAATACAAACACTAAAAATTAATAACTAATATAAACAGGTTCTATATATAAGTTACATAGATGATTTATATAGTATGTCTCTTAGTTATAATGGGTTTAATATATCTCTAATATAGCATGAAGATATTAGTCTATATATTTAGTCATGGAGGAAGAATATAGCCAAGGAATAGAACTAATATATGCCTGGGAAATTTATATGGTCAGGGTTTATAAACACATAATATAGGTCTAATATTTCCACCCAAAAGGATTAGGTCACTTGGATATATAGCTCATTAACCAAACAACAACAATGATATATTTTTCAGTAGCGTAGAATATATTTCCAGTTTATGTAATATATTTTTTAAGTGGTGCAAATAATAAGTAATATAGACAGAGAATATATTTCCCTGTTGTAAAGACAAGAGAAATAGATCTTCAATATTGACAGGTTCTTCAGCAGTGGGTGGGGGAGGGGACAGGTATGTATAGCTGGGACAGACTGGGTGGGTGGGTGGGTGGGTGACAGACAAACTAGGTGGCCGGATGGGTGGTTCTGTGGGTGGGTGTCAAACCATTTCTCACCAGATAGTCTACAAGCAGTGGGGAACAGAGGGTGAAAGACTGGGTGGATGGCTGGGTGGGTGGGTGACAAATAGACAAGGTGGCTGGCTGGATGGCTGGGTGGGTGACAGACAAACTAGGTGGGTGGGTGACAAACAGACTAGATGGCTGGCTGGCTGGGTGGGTTAGTGGGTGGTTCTGGGGGGGGTGGGTCTCGAACCATCTCTCACCACATACTCGACAAGCTGGTTTTCAAAAGACTATCAGATTCATTCATCCTTAACGTCGATAAATAAACAATAGAGGATGACGTTCCAATACCGATTAATCAAAGTGTGTCCGCATATTGAAAGCAAAGTCGATATTCCATTTAAGTGTTAGAGAGTGGGAGGGGGTGGGTGAGAGAGAGTGGGGGTGAGAGAGAGAGAGTGGGGGGTGAGAGAGAGTGGGATGAGAGTGGAGTAAGAAAGAGAGACAGACAGATAGACAGACAGAGGAGTGACAAAGACATGGATAAAGAAAGAGACAGAAAAAGAGAGAGAGAGAGAGATAGAGAATGGGTGAAGGTGTAAGGTACGTCATTTCAGAGAAGTGAACGACACCCAAAGATTTATCGCTAGTAAAGTGTCTGGCCTGGGTCCTGCCGCTCACCAACACGACACTCTGATAAATGGCGAACCACAGGAATATATTCAATGTTTAATTTAATTTATTCTACCTGTTTCACCTGATATTAATTTATAGTTTTATAAGATATATTTTGTATTGGTGAGGGGAGAAAAGTTTATATAATGTGGATAAAAAAAGTATGTTAGTTTTTTAATGTTAGATCGTGTAGTGGGAGTTATGTTTGTATGTTGGTAATGTTACAGGTGAGTGATCTAATTAGTGTCTTTCCCTCAGGTAGGAATAACAAAGTATTACCATCGTTGGTAAATTGTGGCAGACAGATGTGGTGGACAGGTGTGGTGGACAGGTGTGGCGGACAGGTGTGGAGGAAAGGTGTGATGGATAGGTGTGACGGTTAGGTTAGGTTAGGTTCGCTAGCATGAGGGAGTGGTGGTGGCAGGGGTCGGTGAACAGAGAGGTGTGACGAGCCGTGTCTGACGCCTACATGATATTGTTGGGTCATGTTCGCCTCTCACTCTTTTTTACGGGGAACAGCTCACCCAGGCACAGGTTATCGACCCACAACGGGGCCTGGGGGGCGAAAAAATAAGATTTCATTAATCTACATCACAAAGATACCGGAAACCTGCTTTTTAAAGTGAGAGCATTCCACAGTTTGGCCATGTGAGGAAAGAAGGATGAACTATAACGGGTTATTATAGTGTGACCGACATCCACACAGAAACGGTGGGTACCACGGGCAAGACGAGTGTTACCAGCCCACGGCCTTGCTGGCGGTACACAGGTCCTCACGTATCTTTTGTTTCCTATTTTTCTTATTTTTGTTTTGTTTTTTATACTCTTGGCTGTAAGTTTGTTTTTCATTTCTGGTTTTTTTTTTTTACACTCGTTCATTAATATTGTTTTTTGGTGTTTTTATATACGAATTTAGAGCACACACACAAACACACACACCTCTAAAATTTTAACCCATCTAAAATCCACGAGAGAGAGAGAGAGAGAGAGAGAGAGAGAGAGCACACGACTCAGCTTTACAATAAATCCTCACACACACAATCTCCTGCGCCATATTTACTCTAAAACAACTTCATTATCTCACGCCTCTTGTGTTCTACTGACGGGGACGGAGGAGGAGGAGGGGAGGAAGGAGGAGGGAGGAAGGAGGACGGGGAGGAAGGAGGAGGGGGGTGAAGGAACAGGGGACGGAAGGGGAGAGGAAGGGTGAGGGGAGGGGAGGCGGAGGAGGAGGAGGAGGAGAAAAGTGAAGACGAAGAAGAAGAAATAGGAGGAGGAGAAGGGGAGGGAGTAGGAGAAATACGAGCAGAAGGAGGAGTAGAAGGAGTGAGAGTAGAAAAGGGAGAAGCAGAAGTAGGAAGAGTAGAAGTAAGAATATGAGAAGAAGAAGCAGCAGAAGTAAAAAAACACAGTAGAAGACGCAGAACAGCAGAAGGCGACGCAGTAGGAGGAGGATGAAGAACAGCAGCAGGAAGAGCCCGGTGCTGCAGGTTGTTGGGTCTCCGTCAGGTTCATTCTCCTTTAGAGTGTCGCCGTCCTCTCCTTTATTATCAGATGAAAGACTCGCTGAAGGGCATTCCCGGGCTACTGAATGAAACACACTACTGACTCATTATCTCCGGCTCGACCTCTGGGGAAGACGAAGAAGAAGAGGTGGGAGGAGGAGGAGGAGGAGGGGAGCAGAGGTTGTGGTTGGGAGGCAGAAGAAAGAGAAGAGGTGAGGAGGAAGATGAAGGAGGAGGAAGAGGAGAAGACGTGAATAACGACGGAGGAATTTGTCTCCTTATGGAAATGATGAAGGACGGCAGAGAAAAGAGTGTGTGTGCGTGTCTGTGTCTGTCTGTCTGTCTGTCTGTCCGTCTGTCTGTCTATGTATAATAAAACAAAAATAACAAAAACCTTTTAAAATAATCATATAATAATCTACAATAATATAAAACTCTTAGAAAAAAAATTAAAAAAAGAAAAAAAAAAGATGAAAAAAAGTTAAAAAGAAAAAAAAAAGTAAATAAAAGATGAAAAATAAAGATCATATATCACGGCTATAAAGTAAAGTCATCAATATTCCCTGCCTATAAAAGTGCCTCTATCTATCCATCTATCTATCTATCTATCTATCTATCTATCTATCTACCTTTTCTTTATAATCCTTTCTCTCTATTCCTCTCTCTCTCTCTCTCTCTGATCGAAGCAACGAGCGCGTCTCCCCTCGGAAAGGACACAGTAAACCGCTTTAATTATCTCTCCGAAGCACACAATAAAACACCTAATGACCGCTCCGAATAATACAATGGAACCGTAAATGAACGACGAGTAGGAACACGAGAAAGGGGAGCCATTGTCACTAGATGGGGGGTGGAGGAGATAGAGAGGGGTAAAGAAAGAAAGAAAGAAAGAAAGAGAGAGAGAAAGAAAGAAAGAAAGAAAGAAAGAAAGAAATAAAGAGCATAAGTATCTGACCAGTGTAGAAAAAAAAAAATTCGAGACAGGGATCCGGAGCTTCAATGAACTCCTTCCAAAAAAAAATGGATGTTTGTAGCGATAGATAGATAGACCTTCGATATATCGTTGGTTATTATTATTATTATTATTTTTATTATTATTATTATTATTATTATTATTATTATTATTATTATTATTATTATTATTATTATTATTATTATTATTATTATTATTATTATTATTATTATTATTATTATTATTATTATTATATACTACAAAAACAGGGACTAGGACAGCCTGGTGGAAGTGTGAGCCAAAATGGAGAGTGTGGCGAGGAGGGCGAACGATACACTGTGACGAATATAACATAAATATCTTGTGTAGGGGAGCAGATGGGGCGAGGGGAGTTGACTGCCTGTGGTGAATGGTGGGGAGGTGGGAGGGGGAGGAGGGAGGTGGAGGAGGGGAGGTGAGGGGGAGGGAGGGGAGGGAGGGGGGAGGGGAGGGGGAGGTGAGGGGAGGGAGGGGAGGTGAGGGGAGGGAGGGGAGGGGAGGGGAGGGGAGGTCGGGGAGAGAGGAGAGAGAGGAGCGGAGGGAGGGTCATGGGGAGGTAAGGACATGGGGAGGGAGGAAGGACGGGAGGAGAGGGAGGTAGACAGACGAGAGTGGATGGAGGGAAGGTCACAGGGAGGGGAGAAGAGGTAGGGAGACGAAAGAGAGGAAGTAAGGGGGGTCATGGGGAGTGGAGACAGACACAGAGGGGTGAATAGCACACAGGGGAGGGGGAGACTAATGTCACAAACCAGGGAGCAAGAGTGATGGTGGAGATTGATGGTGGCGCTAGAGAGAGAGAGAGAGAGAGAGAGAGAGAGAGAGAGAGAGAGAGAGAGAGAGAGAGAGAGAGAGAGAGAGAGAGAGGTGTCAGAATCTCTCCAAACACACAAGACACACCCCTCGACAGACAGACAGACAGACAGAGACAGACAGACATTCTTGTACACTCCCAGTTATTTATTTCTTGTCTCCTTCAGCCCCACAGTGCGCCTCCTCTCCTCCTGAAATTTATTCCCTTGTTGCCTCTCCCTCTTTTCCATAATCCTCTCCTCTTCTGTTTCCCCTTTTCTTTTCCTCTTTCCATAATCCCTCTTCCTCCCTCTTTTTCCTCTCTTCCTTTCCTCCTCTTTCTATAATACCCCTTCCTTTTCTCCCCTCTTCTTCTTCTCCTCTTTCTATAATTCCTCTTCCATCATCTCTCTCCTCTTCTACATCTTCTTCCTATTACGATGTTCTTATCTTTCTTTTTTCTTATCCTATTTTTACTCTTCGTTACTATTCGTATTCCTTATTTTCTTCCCATTTATTATTCTCTTCCTCTTCCCCACACTATTTACTCCCCCTCCTCTCTCCCTCCTCTTCTTCCTCTTCCTTCTCCCCTACCCTTCCCATTTTGAA
>NW_024713129.1:11899536-11907036 GCF_018991925.1 Homarus americanus
TTCTCAAGTTGTAGACAATAACAACAACAGCAGACAGCCCAGGGTGTTGTAGTACGACCATTACCATAACGACCCTCAACGACCTAGTTAAAGTTCATTATTGCAAGGAACATGTTGCAAAAATGTGCAATAGCAGAGAGGAAAAAAATATAAATTCTCACCTGGTGCAGCGAATTTTCTTGTGGAATGGAAACTCAACTTTTATTTTTTTTTTAACATGTAACAGTAATATAAACATCAAGGGGAAAACCATAATAGTAATTAAGCTTAAACTGTAAACATTTAGTACTCTCTTAAACGCTTTGAGTCAAGGAAACAAACATCAACAACAACAGCAGCACAGGTAGACTAAAACAAAATCACGTTCTTTAGGTGAAACTTCAATAAATTATTTTCCCTTGTGACTAAAGATTGACTCTGACAAACATGTTATTAACTTTAGGCACGCCACCCCCACCACCACTGAGGAGGAGGGGGAGGAGGAGGAAGAGAGGAGGAAGTGGAGGAGAGGCAGAAGAGGAAGGGGAGGAGGAAGAGGAGAAAAAGAATAAGGAGGAGGAGGAAGTGGAGGAGAGGCGGAAGAGGAAGGGGAGGAGGAAGAGGAGAAAAAGATTAAGGAGGAGGAGGAAGTGGAGGAGAGGAGGAAGAAGAGGAAAATGAGGAGGAGGAGAAGAAAAAGAAGAATAAGAAGAAGAGAGGAAGCAGGAGAAGAAAAAGAAGAATAAGAAGAGGAGGAGGAGGAGGAGGAGGAAGAAGTTGATGACACACAATTATATTAAAAATCTGACCAAAATATGACAAAAAATAAGGAGACAGCCTATTTTTAACCTATTCCAAGGAGCCCATTTACCCTAGTCTCGTTATCTCTACAGGAAGACACAGACACGAAGAAAGAAAGAAAGAAAGAAAGAAAGAAAGAAAGAAAGACGAAATATTGATACGCTTGTAATACATCCGAGTGTGTTTGCGTTTGTACTTCAGCTGCCAGATATATGTTACCTGAAGCTTGATATCACTTCTGTTCCTCCAGTATATTGCTTCCCTCGCCTGGCTTTTAATCTCAGTCGATTGTAAACATTGATATTGCCAGTAAATTTTCCTCACATCACCTATCTCTCGTGTTTACTCTTTGATATAAACATTTATTTCTTTTATTTATGTTTCTCTTGTGTTTTTTATATTAGTGGATTATAAATGTTTATAATTGGTTTAATTTTCTTGTTTATCTTTTGTTTTCGTGGGGGTTTTTATTGTTTTTTGTTTTATTGTTTCATTTTTGGTAGAATTTTGTTATTTATTTATCATATTTAGATTATTATTATTATTATTATTATTATTATTATTATTATTATTATTATTATTATTATTATTAGTAGTAGTAGTAGTAGTAGTAGTAGTAGTAGTAGTAGTAGTAGTAGTAGTAGTAGTAGTAGTAGTAGTAGTAGTAGTAGTAGTAGTAGTAGTAGTAGTAGTAGTAGTAGTAGTAGTAGTAGTAGTAGTGTTGCAGCAACTATTGCTGCAGGTTCCAGAAAATTTGAAGAAAAAAAGTAGCTATAGCGCAGGAGGTGGGCGCCTCGAACTGGATAACTACGTTACCGATAAGGGCAAATGGTTTCAGTCTTAACAAACAAGAATTTACAGTTGCCATTGCTCTAAGGTACGGTAGGCCAGTAGAAGGTTTGCCCTCCCAATGCGTGTGTGGCTCTCCCTATGATGGCGATCACACCATGGTGTGCAAGAAAGGGGGGCTTCATATGCATGAGGCATGATGAAGTAAGGGACCTTACAGCAAATATGTTGAAGGAAATCTGCCGGGATGTCATGGTAGAACCGACCCTCCTTCCATTGGATGGTGAGATCCTCCAACATAGGACTTCAAACACATCTAACGAAGCCCGTGTTGATGTCAGTGCTCGAGGATTCTGGACGCGAGGACAGCGAGCTTTCTTCGACATCAGGATTTTTTATCCCATGGCCGCATGTCACTGTAACCTAGCTCTCGATGCTGCACATAGGTGGAACGAGAACGACAAGAGAAGGGCTTATGGGGAGAGAATCCAAAACGTTGACCAAGGCAGCTTCACTCCTCTAGTGTTCACAACCTCTGGTGGGATGGGACCAAGTGCAAGATGTTTCTACGCCAGACTCGCGGAGGTGATCTCCGAACAGAAGCAGCAGCCCAGAAGTTTCGTTACAGCCTGGATGAGATGTCGACTGTCTTTCTCTCTCCTTCGGTCGGCTTTGCTCTGCCTCAGGGGAACGAGAGCTTCTGCCCCTACTCCGACAACTGCTGCAGATATTGACTATGAGGCTACAGTCACTGAATGCCGCATAGATCTGCGGCTCAACTAATTTAACACAGATAGGATAGCTTCTTATGTATTAGGATATTTAATATTAAGGTAAATAAATGGTGGCGAAGGTGTGGCTATTGGGGGAGGCTGGAGGCCGCGTTAAAAAAAAAAAAAAAAAATAAGTAGTAGTAGTAGTAGTAGTAATAGTAGTAATTTCCTTTTTTTTATTCTTAAAGACAATTATCATTAAATTTACATAACATTTTCATTAATATATCAGGAAATATATTTTTATTAACTTTCCAAAAAATATCTCGACTCTTTTAGTCTACTTTCACCCCCAAATTATTGTTACTTTCAATATTGTATTTTTTATAGCGATATTGGCTACTTTTTGCCTTATTGTGTTGCGTTCATATATAACCAAATATTCCGGAGATGAAAATAGAAAAATAAAAGTTGAAAAAAATGCAAATGAAAGATAACAGTAGACACAGTGAGCAGTAAAAATAAATGAGAGGATTAGATGAATAAGTAATAAAAACAAACGAATATTAAAACAAGGAAACAGATGAAATAAAGAGAAGCGGAGTGACAAAAACTACACACACACACACACACACACACACACACACACACACACACACACACACACACACACACACACACACACACACACACACACACACACACACACACACACACACACACACACACACACACACACACACACACACACACACACACACACACACACACACACACACACACACACACACACACACACACACACACACACACACACACATAGATAGCGGACAGTAATCTGACACACAGTATGGTAAACCAATTAAAGCTTTTGGCACCGGCAAACCGACGGGAGTCAGCCAATCAGCATTTATTTTCCATTTGTAATTGAAGGCCTCGACCAATCAAATCCTTTATACCACCATGTTTTATATATATATATATATATATATATATGTGTGTGTGTGTGTGTGTGTGTGTGTAAACGTTACGATCACTGTTAACGGGACGACTCATGTTAACGGTACGATCTCCTATAACTGGATGACTTTTATCACTTCTATAATTACATAATCACCATTAACTTTGGTTATCTCATTCACTTAACTGCCAGTGTCTCGACCTCTGATATTAACGACTCTGAGCAACATTAACTGGCAGTAGTTATAGGCGCTGTGTAGGTCCGGTAGTTCTATTTAATTAACTGTAAATACTATGAGGTTAATATTACGGTTTTTTTCTGTTCATTTCGTATTTGTGAGACTTGTTGGTTAATGAGGAGACATCTGGTTAGGTTAGTAGTTAGGTTAAGTTAGGTTAGGTTAGGTTAGGTTAGGTTAGGTTAGGTTAGGTTAGGTTAGGTTAGGTTAGGTTAGGTTAGGTTTTCCCATCAATACAGATTTGGTTTTTAAGCTTATCTAACCTAACCTAACCCGACCTAACTTAACCAAACCTTGGAGTAATTATCCCAAAGTTAATATTTTTTTCTAAAGTCAATATCTGCCTAAAATACCCCCTCCCCCTCCCCCCCTCACCCCCACCCTTCTTCCCCCCACCTCCACCTCATCAATTTCCCTCACAGTTAAAATAATATTGGGTTTACAATAGTCTTCTAATTACACCGTAGCGGCTTTAATCACCTGACCTCGACAGCTGTAAGTATATTAGGATCCAATTCTCTTACCCTAAACTCTACATCGTCCTGGGGGGGAAAAAAATAATATTCATCGAACTGCCAACATCTCACTTTTACAACAGAGTAAATGAGAGTCATCCCGCTGAAATACTTCCTCCCGTGGCAAATATTCCCGCTCAAATATTCTGGCAAAAATGTACGCCCCCCCCCCGTCTATCCTCCTCCTTTATCCCCACCCCTGCCCAGCCCTTGTCGCTCCCCACCCACCCTCAACCCCTCCTACCCACCCCTTCTCGCTCCCAAACTCACTCACTGAATTTTTACTTTCTCTGTGAGGTTCTTTACACACACACTCTCTCTCTCTCTCTCTCTCTCTCTCTCTCTCTCTCTCTCTCTCTCTCTCTCTCTGATATTCAGTCGTCGCTAACACACCCTCTGCCTCAGGTCTTCAGGTGGATGCATTACCCTGCGTCTTGGGGTAAGTAAAGATGAAGATTCCATTTGTGTTCCTCCAGACATCTTAAGAATTCCTGCGTTTAGTTTGAGGTGTGGTCGCTAGGGGACTGAGGGCAGAGATTATTTCGGGGACTACTGGGGACTACTATTTGGAGTTACTGGGGACTATTTGGGGATATTGGGAATTACTGGAGAGTATTGTGGGGCTATTGACGATTTTTAGGGATTACTATGGACTACGGGGGCTATTGGGAGGTCCTGGGGATAATTGAAGACTTTTGAGGACTACTGGGGACTGCTGGGAAACAATTGGGGACTAATGGGGGCTATTAAAGACTATTGAGGACTTTTAGGGATTACTGGGGATTGCTGGGGACTATCGGGGACTACTAGAAGTGTGTGTTAGGTCTCGGGATTCTTTTATATCGTTGCCAGAGGATTATCAGATGTAAAAGTTCCTCCCACAACTTACAGCTTCTTGTGTTTTTTTGCCCTTTTCGTGTTTTTTGGTGCTTTTTATGATTGTTTTTGTGTTTGTGTTTTGTATTTGTTTTTGTTTTATTTTATTTATTTTTTTGTGATTGTTTTTTGTATGTTTCTGTGCGTTTTTTCTGGTCGTTTACCTCCCAATAACGATGGTTATAGGAGTACTTGAGGGTATAATAAAAAAAAAAATACTTTGATCTACTTGGAATAAAATCAACAATAAATAAAAAGAAAATAAAAAAGTAAAAAAAAAAATCACTGACATCAATAAAAATAAAAATCCTCAAAAAAATAAATAAACTCTAATTAAATAAATAACAATTCTCACGCATATATTATTTCTCAAAGCTTCCCTTCTTGGAGAGTAAACACACACCGTACCATCGTCAATATCTCGCCCTCCTAAAACAAACAGATCAAGAGAAAAACCCAGACTTTCCCCTCCTGCCTATAACTCTACCCTAAGACAAGAAGTCAAGCAAAACTTCCTCTCAATCAGGTGTCTCTCTCTCTCTCTCTCTCTCTCTCTCTCTCTCTCTCTCTCTCTCTCTCTCTCTCTCTCCTCCCCTCAGAGACTGGCTAATAACCAAGATAAATGATTGGATAGATTCATTACTGTCCAGAGTAATGATTAGGGATACTCGTCTCTATGTTGATGGGGTGGAAGGTTCAGTGTTCTTTAGGAGGGTTCTTATGACTGACACACAACCCGAGGATGAGATGTTGATAATCGTGGTCTGGACAGGAAAATGCTATTAATTAGTATTTGTATATTTGGGTTTATGCTATGTATGTATGTATGTATGTATGTATGTATGTATGTATACCCTAAGATACAACAACATTACAAATACGTAAATAAAAATACCAAATAATCCATGTGAAAAAAATTAATATTCTACAAAAAAAAGTTAAATTTCACTTAATCAAACTTGATTTTTTTCTCTATTTCTCTTTTCAGGTAAAATAAAAACGACTCCGACCTCACATGTGATTGAACTACACACAGAGGGAAGGAAACTCATCTGCTCCAACTGTTGTAAGTCTGGGCTTTGCGTTGCGTTTTCCTACTCGGATATATTACACTGAGATTCATGTGGATTGATCCGGATTTGAAGTGCACGAACAACAGTTTTTGTTTACATTGCTCTTCAACACTGTTTACGAACACTGGATTTACGTAATGGACCCTTTATATGTTTGTTTGTTTGCTTATGTGTTTGTTCATTAGCTACAAATGTGTGTACGATTTTTTGTATTGTCGTTTCTGATGATTTATGGGAAATTATTCTCAGTTCCTTATCACTTAGAGAATAACTCATCAAAATGAAACTTAACCAAATACAAATTATACTAGAAATTATCCTTAAACTACAAATTATACTTAAAAAAGACTATAATTTTAATACAAATCCATTTATGCTGTGGATATATAAACCTCTTTCATCTTACTGCCCGACACATTCTCTATAGACTGTTCCCACACACACACACACACACACACACACTCAAAAAAACAGAACTAAGCCATTACAGATATTAGAGCAAATACCATGATATCAACAGACTGAATTACATACGGACAGTGATGACTCAATATCCTTGGTTGAATTCCTGTGTTTATATAGAGAGTTTTGATTACCTGCGTATTAAAGGGAGTGTTGTTAAGTGTGTTTGAATGTATAACTGAATGGTAATATATTGGTAAGATATTTATTGGGCTCTGTGATGGAAATGTCGTATGTGTGTGAGTGTGTGTGTGTGTGTGTGTGTGTGTGTGTGTGTGTGTGTGTGTGTGAGTACGACAACATCCATCTCTAGGTACGACAACATCCATCTCTAGGTACGACAACATCCATCCCTCGGCACGACAACATCCATCCCTTCCTTCATATACGACAACATCCTCTCTTGAATACGACAGCCTGGGTCCTTGATTACACGTTAAGATCTCACGTCAGACAAGGTAAGTTCAGGGTAAGGATGAGAGCTCACTACAGTATCTCCGGATCACTGTATTCATGCACGAGACGAGAATATTGTAGGTTAATTTATGTAGGGCGGACAGTGGCGGCAGTGAGTCGTGATATTACCCCAGAGAGAGAGAGAGAGAGAGAGAGAGAGAGAGAGAGAGAGAGAGAGAGAGAGAGAGAGCTACAAGGTCTCCCAGTTTATGCTAATACACACACATAATAATATTCATAGGATTCAGAACCATTCCTTCACTATTAATAACCCGTAGGAACGTCTTGTGTCCTGTCAATTAACACTAAACAAAATACGTAATTGATCACTAATATATAACACCCAACAAAATATATATATCATTATCTATTGCTTATTGAGGTACCCGACTGTGATGGGGTTATGATTGATTCTCTAGACCCACCCGCACCTCCCTACCATATTTTTTTTAGTTCTTTATCTTCAAAACTGTGAAAATGTATCTAGGTGGTGGGGGTGTTGGTTCCTATGTAGCTATGTTTATATAATTTAATGGCTTCACTTACAGAGATCTATAGTCATGCCTTTTCCTCCACTTTGAATCTACTTCTTCTTCTTCCTTCTTCTTCTCTTCTTTATCATCCTTTAATTCCTTCT
>NW_024713129.1:11917036-11964536 GCF_018991925.1 Homarus americanus
GTTATAAAACTTTCCTCACCTCATGAATAACCGAGGCTGCCAAGATCCAACCTTTAGATACTAAGTTTACGGTGAGGCTAAGTGATGAGATGCCCGCCTAGGATATTATTATTATTATTACTATTATTATTATTAGTAGTAGTAGTGGTAGTAGTAGTAGTAGTAGTAGTAGTAGTAGTATCGTTATTATTATTATTATTATTATTATTATTATTATTATTATTATTATTATTATTATTATTATTATTATTATTATTATTATTATTGTTGTTGTATATAATAAACGATACATTAATAAAGCTCACGAATAGAATATATAAATGACTGATAAAAGACATATAGCAAAGGGAGAGAGAGAGAGAGAGATAATGCAATAATAATAGTAAATGCCAGAGAACGTGAGAGAGATATACAGATAAATACAAAAGAAAAAGAAAAAGAGCAAATACCCAATGAATGAAACAGAGAAAGGCGTAAAAAAAACGAAGCGGGAGTCACTAATGGAGTGTAAATCTCACCTGAAGTAGGAAAAAAGTATTATAAATGAGAGGAAACAGAAAGAATCAGAGGAAACGACAGGAGAAAGAGAAAAATGGGGTAGAGACAGAGAGAAATGGGAGAGAGAAGGTGAAAATCGAGAGACGAATGTAGTTTTGGGGTGACTGTAAATGAGATAAAAGTAACAGTTAGATTAAAGTAACTGTTAGATTAAAAGTAACTGTTAGATTAAAAGTAACTGTTAGATTAAAAGTAACTGTTAGATTAAAGTAACTGTTAAATTAAAGTAACTGTCAGGTTATGAGTGACTGTGGGGAGGCGATGATCTCTCTATGTCGCAAATGTCAAAAGAAAAAGGTCGAAGGGTTGTAATACTGGTAAAAAAAAAGACGAAAGCATAGAATAATAATTAAAAAAGTCTAGTGCTAAGATAATAGAGGCATTATTTTGACACAGGCTAGCACAAAGGACGCTGTACTTCCTAGAAAAAAATACTCAAGTTGTAAAAGCGTTTATTGTGTAGAGGAAAGAAAAGTATTTAATCTCATTACTGTTCAGAGAAAACAAAACTAATTAAATTCTTTAGTATATGTAAACAAAAAGGTTAATTCTTATTGTCTATGGCACTGAGGAGGAGGAGGTGACAAAGGGCTTTTGTTGTCTGCAGGAAACAAAAGCTCTAATGTTTTTTATTAAGTGGAAGTGACATTATAAACAACTTAAATTATCTAACAACAAATAATAATAATATTTGTCTTTTTATTTTTCTCGGAATTATTTTTTTTAAGATATGTTATTATTGATGCGATAAAAACAAATTGTTATCAGAAAATACAAAAGATGTTTAATATAATTTTCCCATTAAAAAACACATCACCATATCTATATTTTCCTCAAAGCCAAACTATAACAATTATTGTTTGTATAGAACAAAACAATAGTATTTAATACCTTTATTACACACCAGAATAAACTTTTATTTTTCTATTTTGTTACGAATAAAAAGTCTTTATTCCGAGGAAACTACTGTACGTGTTTGGTGTCTCTGATGTTTGGAAGAAAAACTAAAGGTAATTTAATCGTTTATCGTGTTTAAAAGAGAAGTTAATACCACCAGTATGAGGACAAAAATTAAAGCATCCAATACCATTATGCTGTATAAGAAAAAAAACCAGTTTGTCTTTATTTTTGAGAACACAAACGTATCAAATGTTTCTATTGTGTCACAGAAGTATATTTAATGCCTCGATAGTGTGTGTAGAAGTGTATTTAATGCCTCGATTGTGTCATAGAAGTATATTTAATGCCTCGATTGTGTCATAGAAGTATATTTAATGCCTCGATTGTGTCATAGAAGTATATTTAATGCCTCGATTGTGTCATAGAAGTATATTTAATGCCTCGATTGTGTCATAGAAGTGTATTTAATGCCTCTATTATACTGAACAAAGTGAGGTATACAATGCCTCTACTGGCTACCTCACACTTTATCTCATAACCAAGAACATTATCTCACTTCTCTCCTCTACTGAGAAAGAAAGAAAGAAAGAAAGAAAGAAAGAAAGAAAAAAAGAAAGAAAGAAAGAAAGAACGTCAAAATTAATAGTGTGAAGGCAGAAGAAGTTAATGAGTTTCCAGCAGCTTAAAGTAATACAGGTCACAGCTTACAACGCATCCGTCAAGTTGTGCGTCATTATGCCTCACTCCTAGTCATTTGGAGTGAGTTACGTGTCGTTGGCGGTCACTGGGAGTGCTTATGCGTCTCTTGCGGTCATTGAACGTGAGTTACGTGTCACTGGGACTACTTATGCGTCGTTCGTGATCATTGGGAGTACTTATACAGTCACTTGCGGTCATTAAGAGCGAGTTATACGTCGCTTGCGTTCATTGGGAGTGAGTTATACGTCGCTTGCGGTCATTGGGAGTGAGTTATACGTCACTTGCGGTCATTGGAAGATAGTTATACTTTACTAGCGGTTATAAGGAACGAGCCATGTGCTACTTACAGTCTCTAGAATAAACTAAACACGGCCTTGGTGTCTGGAAACAAGTTGTACAAGGCTTATGGTCACCGATGATAAGATATACCTCGTTCTTGACCTCTACGAATATTGTATGGATAGCTTGCTGGTCTATGGGAACAAGTCATACACAGGTGGTGATGTGTAGCAGTATTTTCCCCTCCCACTCACGTCCATAAAGAGGATAATAACGTCATTCTCCGAAGCAACGCAAATATTTGATGATGTTGTCTTAATAACTCATTAGTGAACTATAATTAACCTTGAACTATCATTACCAGGTGTAATATATATGAATGATGATTATACTCAATTACATAATTCGTTTTTTTGTAGAAATAAACACATACATAAAGACTTAAAAAAAGGTAATTTTTTGTACACTAATACATTACTAACAATTAATCTAAAAATAAAAATGCCGGTAAAGGTTTTACTCGTGACTTGAGTTTGCCTTATAAACTTTCAATGATTTTAGTGAAGAAAATATAAAACTTATAAGACTTTTCCTCTTAAGTAAAATTTTGGCATACATAATTTTTCTGAAAGTGAATATGAGGGGAAATACGGTGAAAATGACGATAAATGGAATGTAAAAGTGACGATAAGTGAATTACAGTGAAAATGATAAGAGTGAAAGTGACGATAAGGGAAATACGGTGAAAATGATAAGAGTAAAAGTGACGATAAGTGAAATACGGTGAAAATGATAAGAGTGAAAGTGACGATAAGGGAAATGCAGTGAAAATGACGAAAAATGGCGCGAAAATTACGAAAGTGAAAAGGTCTTTGAGTGTGATAAGAATGTGATAAAATGGTGTACTGTAAACGTGAAGAAAGTGAGAATTTGGTGAAAATGTAGATAAGAAAATTTTTTGGGAATAATGAGAAAATAAAAAATGTTGTAAACTTAATAAATAATATATAATAGAAAACTAAAAAAAATTAATATAATAAAGAATGAATAGCGAACATTATAAAGAAAGACAAAAAAGACACAGAAATATAACAAAAGTGGCAAAGAAAGTGTGGGAGAGAGAGAGAGAGAGAGAGAGAGAGAGAGAGAGAGAGAGAGAGAGAGAGAGAGACTCGCTCACCATTACGACGCCTTTAAACTCCTTTCCCTGAACTACGAGTCTGGTCACATTCCGTCCGCATTGTCGAGAGAAGGAGAGAAGGAGCGTGTGTAGAGAGAAAGAGAGACAGAGAAAGAGTCTCTCAACACTATGGAGACGTGTGTCCTTCCTTGTCTCTCGGCTCTAAGTGGTGTCACATTCCGGTGCAATTTTCGAGAGAAGGAGACATGAAGACGCACAGAGAGAGAATGAGGAAGAAAAGGAAGAGAGAGAGAGAGAGAGAGAGAGAGAGAGAGAGAGAGAGAGAGAGAGAGAGAGAGAGAGAGAGAGAGAGAGAGAGAGAGAGAGAGAGAGAGACGTAGCGTTTCCTGCCTGTTACTACGCTCAGCCAACTCCCGGATAAATAAGCCTGGCTGGGACACAGCGGCTCTGTGCTGGTCTTCTCCTCTACGACGCAGCCTCCTGTCTCTTTCTTTTCTTTAACAACAACTTTGTTGCTTGTCCCCAAGGTTCATCTCTCTCTCATCTTCCTCCCAACAATAAAAGTAAATAAATCACCATTTTAAGCTATATTTAACCATATTACCAACACCATCTCAATAACTACCAAAAACAAACAGTGAATAATACTAACCAACTACCATATCATCAACCCAACTACTGCTAACTAATAGGATCTGAACCTATATATATATCTTGGTCTAATCTGATAAAAACACAAAAGGATCAATGGTGTGACTGATCCTCTCATACAAAGGTGACTGACAGACCTGGATCCTACCTCACTGTCGATGGTGTTGTGGGAATATTTATAGTATTTTAATATTCTTATTTAAATGTCCAGTTAATTTTTTTATTTGGGTAAGTTTCAAATATGGTCGGGTTTTTTTTTTTTTTAGTGATAATTTTTTTTAATACACAAAGTTTAAAAATTTTAATTAAACAAATATATATATATATAGTGTTGTTGTTTTTTTTAAGTGATGAATCATAAGTTGTTTTTTTATGGTGGTGGTGAGAGGAAGATGGGAGGAGGTGCTTAGAGGAAGAGGCGGAGGAGAGGAGGTGGTAAGAGGAAGAGAAGGAGGGAGAAAAGAGGAGGAGGTGGTGCTTAGAGGAAGAGAGGAGGAGGGTGGTGGGGGTAGAGAAAGAGGAGAAGAGGTGATGCTTAGAGGAAGAGGAGGAAGATGGGAGGAGGTGCTTAGAGGAAGAGGCGGAGGAGAGGAGGAGGTGGTGCTTAGAGGAAGAGGAGGAGGTGGTAAGAGGTAGAAGAGGAGAAGAGGTGATGCTTAGAGGAACAGGAGGAGAAGAGGAGGAGGTGGTAAGAGGAAGAGGAGGAGAAGAGGACTAGATGCAAAGTGAAGCGTCATTAGGACACATAAGCCCGGGTGATAAAAATTAGTGAACCCAACCCAACTCAACCCAACCCAACCCAACCCAACCCAACCCAGAGTCGTAATGCCCAGATGATAAAAATAAGTGAACTAAACAGTGGAACATATTTTGGCCAACAATGGGAAAAAGGGGTATTAAATTTTTTTTTATTGCGGCGCTTATAGTAAATTCTGGCGTTATTCACCGTTTAATATATATGTGTATATATATAACGGTATAAAACTCAGCGGCGGATCAAGTCAGAGTAAACACATGCTATTCGGCTCTCTCTCTCTCTCTCTCTCTCTCTCTCTCTCTCTCTCTCTCTCTCTCTCTCAAAAATAAAATAAAATAGGATTGTTTAGCGTCAGGGGAACATAAATATATTTTGTTGTTTCAATTATAATTATATTACGAAGGAGATTTAATTACACATGCTTTTGTTTTTTTTGTTGTTTTGGGTTTTTTTGTTGTTGTTGTTTGTATTATTTTGTCATAGTGGTAATCTGAGGGAACCACATTGTGTGATAACAGGAAGTTTTAAATTGAATGGTTGTGGAAGGACTGTTTACAAGGCTATTCAACAACCATGCAGAGACATATAACACACACACACACACACACACACACACACACACACACACACACACACACACACACACACACACACACACACAAAAAAATCCCAGTAAATCAGAGTGTCCTTCAAATCCTCTTAAAAAAACAAAAAAAAAACATATGCAATACAATTAAAAAACAAAAACAATCTAATTGAACACATTAAACCAATACTAATTACCTTCGCTTCAGGTCCACAATAGCATCCGGGTCACCTTCTGATAAAACTCCCTGTTTATTGTACAAGCCGACGAGTTTTGCAGCAAGGGATTAGCTCCAATGTTTGTTATGATGGCTTCTGTTGCGTTTAATGACCGTCGAAACAGACTTTATCTATTGGGGTGGAAGTTAGATAGACAAATGTATGTATATGTTGTGTGTGTGTGTGTGTGTGTGTGTGTGTGTGTGTGTGTGTGTGTGTGTGTGTGTGTGTGTGTGTGTGTGTGTGTGTGTGTGTGTGTGTGTGGGTGTGTGTGTGGGTGTGGGTGTGTGTGTGTGTGTGTGTGTGTGTGTGTGTGTGTGTGTGGGTGTGTGTGTGTGTGTGTGTGTGTGTGTGTGTGTGTGTGTGTGTGTGTGTGTGTGTGTGTGTGTGTGTGTGTGTGTGTGTGTGTGTGTGTGTGTGTGTGTGTGTGTAAGAAAAAAGAAGGAATTAAAATTAAGAGATAAAAAAATAAATAAAAACAACAGAAACGAAATAAATAAAGCAACAAATGAATAAAAAAAGAAAGAACGAAGAATTACAGAATAAGAAACACTCAACGAAAAGAAAGAAGGAATTAAAACATGATAATTAAACTACAATAATGAATTTACGAGACTCGAGAGGACTAATGATAAATGACAAGAGACGTATCATTACCACCACAAATGATCTAATGCTTTAAAGTCATCTACGAACCTCAAGTCATTCATTAACTTTCAAAACGAGACTAAATTACACATAATGACTTTTAAACTCAATGTAAATGAAGGAATTAATGACTCGAGTTAAAAACAATAAAATACATTGACTTATTATTTTACAAACTGAATACGACTAAAAAAATACATTAAAAAAAAACTCAATCGACGTAAGGTAATAACTTATTCTCTTCGTGTCTTTAAGGACTATACTCGTGGTACTTTAAGCTATAAAAACCATCTTTACTATTACATGAGGTTAAACACTATGTTACCCTAAATGTACGACTGGTATAAAGCTTTCTCATAAGACTCTGCAATTAATCCAGGAGCGAGAATTATTGAGTCATTTTAGTGGTATAAGAAGAAGGAGGAACAATAAGCCCTAAAACGACCTTAAACCCACGTACCATTAAGGGTTGTTTTAGTTGTTGTCTGTAGTAGAGAGACTATGCCTGATAAAGATCTCTTGGTTACGAGGAGATGGCGTGAGAGAGAGAGAGATAAGAGAGAGACAGGAGAGACAGAGAGACAAAACAAAGAGACAGGAGAGACACAAAAACAGAGACAGATATCGAGAGAATTACAGAAAAAAACAGACAGATAGACAGAAGGAAAAAGTAAACACGAGAGAGAGAGAGAGAGAGAGAGAGAGAGAGAGAGAGAGAGAGAGAGAGCAGGCCTGGGTCTCCTATATGTGTGTGCGTGGTTGAGGTTTTTCTCAGGAGGTTTAGGTTAGGTGAGGTAACCTTCTCCGTGGTTGAGTGGGCTGGGGACCCTCTCCATAGTCGAGTGGGCTGAGAAACGTCTCTACGGGTGAGTGAGCTCGGGACCTTCTCTTTGGGTGAGTGGGCTAGGGACCTTCTCTATGGGTGAGTGGGTTGGTACCCTTTCTATAGGTGGACAACTGAATCCTCTCTATAAATGAGTGGGCTGGGGACCTTTTCTAAGGGTGAGCTGTTTGGGAACCTTTCTCAGTAGGCGGGGATCCCTCTCTGTGGGCGACTGAGTGGGGGGAACTTTCTGGGTAAGTGGGTGTGGAGTGGATAGGGTTAGCTGGACAGAGGTATAGTACATCAGGCGTATATCTTCAGGGCCTCGAGATGTGTTTACAGTTTTACATTTTTTTTACCTCTGTCTGTCTGTCAGTCTGTCATACCCAAAACTTTTAGCTTAAAAAAAATATAAAATTCAGATAATAATCCCTCCTACAAAATCTTCCAAATCCCATTCAAGTAATCCCTACAAACAACTGCTGTCACATTCCCTCCCAAAATCCCTCTACAAATCCTCTTCCACAACTCCCTTCCCCTCCCACCCTTGACAACACCCTACCATAAACCCTCCTCCCAAAATCCCCTTGACAATCCTTACTGAAATCCCCCTCTCACAACACCCAGCCACACTACTACGTTCCCTAAGGGGATTAAAGACCATTGAAGTCCCTCTGCCTCAAATCTCTCAAGTTTCCTAGGATGGTCAGGTCATTTTCTCGTCCCTCACCTGAATAATACGTGTTCTCATATGATTCACACAAGTAACGTGTAATAGGAGGTGAAATATCAACACAGAAATAAATCACCTGAGAAATTATCGTAATTATGTATGTTGTTTTAAGGTAATTTAGGCAGGTAGAGACAGAGGGAGGAAGGGGGGAGGGGAGGGGGAGGGAGGGAGGGGAGGCAAGGAGGAGGAAGGGTTATACCATATGAGTCTTTCAGAATTCGGATGGTGAGAACAAGTACAGATTTCTGGGCCCAAGTGGCGAGTCTAATTCATCCTTCACGCCAGGGGTAACTGTGGAGGTGGGAGGGGAGGGGAGGAGGAGGAGGGTGTCAGGGGGGAGGTTGGGTTGGTAGGTGGGTAGAATGAAGGAGGTGGGGAGGGTAAGGTGGTGGGTGGAGAGGGAAGTTCGATAAGGAGGAGGGGGAGGGGTTGAAGGAAGGGGGGAGGGGTTGAAGGAAGGAGGGAGGGGAAGGGGGTATATCACTCACAATGGGCATAAGATAAGGTGAAGGGGGGAGGTCATGGGGAGGTGAGGGGGAAGAGGTGGAAGCCAAGAGGAAAACCAGACCGATAAGGAAGAAGAAAGGAAACAGAGACAAACAGAAACAGACAGACAAACAGAAACAAACTGACAAAGCCAAAACAGACAGACAAACTAAAGCAGACAGAGAGAGAGAGAGAGAGAGAGAGACTTATCATATCTCCCAGTTTCAATTTACTTCCACTATTTTCTAATACATTTCCCCACACACACACATCTCTCTTTCTTTACCAGATACAACTCACCCTCAATCTCTCCCTTTATAAAGACACTGGGCAAATACATAGACACACACACCACCCCTCTTCCTCTCCTCTCACTCGCCTTAATCCTCAATCCTATACCGAACACCTCAATCCTATGTTAGTCTGGATTATTTACCCTATAACCCAGACTTAATTCACTATCCTTCATCATCTATCTGGTATAAGTTAATGTATCAAGATTTATGAGTTAGTAATACATTATACACTTGTGGTAATCGTTTGGTAACTAAGATTTATTTTATAAGTGGGTGGTTTTTTTTTTCTCACATTTAGATTAATTTATGTTAGTGTTTGGTTATTATTCTCATCATAAAGACACTCGTTTGGATATACATACATACAGACGCATAAAGAGACACACACACACACAGACATCCCATTGTAAATCTACCTTTAATATTTCATTTTATTTTTTTTTCCTTTGTAGTAATTCAAGTTTGTTTTAGCCATTATACTTAGTGACCCGTGGCCCCATTATTTACGTTCTCTCTCTCTCTCTCTCTCTCTCTCTTTCTCTCTCTCTCTCTCTCTCTCTCTCTCTCTACATCGCCTTGCAACTTAATTAATTCTCCCTAAGAGGTTTTCCATATTGGAGGCTGTGTACAACTGTCCCCCTTCCCCCCACCTCGCCTCTCGTCCTGACACTTCACCTTTCATGTTGCTTGCTGTTCTTACCATCTCCTCTGTTATAAGTCTCTCCAGCATTATATCCCCCGTTCTAAGACTCTCAGGCACTATCTGTAAGTCTCTCAAACACGATCTCATCCTTTAAAAGACTCTCAAGTATTATTTCTTCCTCTCTAAGTCTCTCAAACATCATATCTCCCTCTAAAAGTCTCCCATTCACTATCTCTCCCTCCAATACCTGCCAAAAATATCTAGACTTATCATCACCTGGATCAATATTAAACTAATTATCTCAATATTCTTGCCAGCTTTAACATGCACCAGCTGCCTTGTGTGGAAATGTAATTTATATATATATATATATATATATATACATCTACGAGCTTCTTGTAAAGTAATTCTCCACACACACAACAAAATCAACCACAACAACCATATCTACAACTACAACAGTAAAAACAACAACAAAATCAACCATAACTACAACAGTAACAACAAAAAAATCATCAATAACAACCACAACAACTACTATACAACCATGAACAAAGACACACATCCTCAGAGAATTTACTACAACATATTTACAGACATGTCAAGCTTCAGGAGACTGTGGTAACATGGAAGCATCAGGACCTGGGATAGAAAGAGCTCTCTGCAGGTTGTGTTTACCCTCAAAACATGTGCGTCAGACTAGAGACATCTTCTTCTTCTTCTTCTTCTTCTTGAGGTGGCCGTGTTGTTGCTGGCAGTTTTACATAAGTCGTGATATTGACAGTGAATTTGGGGATCTCCGTTACATTTTCTTTGCCAGTCAATTCTGAAATAATTCTTAAAGTAATAGTGAATTCTGAAATTGTTCTTTGCCAGTCGATTCTGAAACTGTTCTCAAAGTAATAGTGAATTCTGAAATTGTTCTTTGCCGGTCATTTCTTAAGATATTTCGTACTAAACCAACCAGTCCTGAAACCAATGCTTAACATTTAGTTCTGAAATACAGTTGTGCCAATCAGTCATGAAGTCGTTTTATACAAGTAGATTTTCCATAATCAATATGTTGTATCATTAATATGCTCCACTAATGATATGCTCCACCATTTACATATTCCACTAATAGTATAATCTACCATTAATATACTCAACTAATAGCATGCTACAATATGCTCCACTGGTAAAACCTCTACCTATAGTATGCTCCACCATTATTAACTCCACTAATAACATGCTCCAATATGATCACACTCCACAGTGATGCATTAATCGCATTTTTTTTAGCTCACACCTCTCTGCAATAATGTTCTATGAGTGTTATTTCGTTTTAATGGTTCATTTAGCTATGAAATATTACACACTAATGCTTTTGGGTCATTTTGCTGTGTTAACGAATGACATTTTATATTTGCATTTAGCTGTCGCAGTCGATGCTTTTAGCTGACTGGCTCGTCCACTGGAAAAAAAATTCTCTCCCGCACCCCCGGCCCGTTCACACCATGGAGTCTCATTGCACCCCCAGGCCTATTTTGTTTTGCTTTTACCATTTATTTATCAGTACTGTATTATGCCTTTCTTCTTTTTCTTCTTCATTATCTCCCTTTATCAGCTTCTCTGCCGCAATCATCCACCTACTCTCTGCCTCTCTTTTCTGCCGCAATCATCCACCCACTCTCTGCCTCTCTTCTCTGCCGCAATCATCCACCCACTCTGTGCCTCTCTTCTCTGCCGCAATCATCCACCCACTCTCTGCCTCTCTTCTCTGCCGCAATCATCCACCCACTCTGTGCCTCTCTTCTCTGCCGCAATCATCCACCTACTCTCTGCCTCTCTTTTCTGCCGCAATCATCCACCCACTCTGTGCCTCTCTTCTCTGCCGCAATCACCCGTCCTCTATTCAATTTGCTATTTATTTTCATTACTGTGGACGTTATTGCTTCTCCCAGTCGAAGGATGAACAAGCATATCATTGATCCTGATATAATATTCCCTTTCAATGTTTTGGAAAAGTGATAACAGGATATCTTGATAATCCTTTTGAAGTAATATTGCAATATAATCGTAATTTCTCTCAGGAGCCACATTTTCGTTTAAAGTTTCCAAGTATTGCATCTCAGTGTGTGTATTGCTGTCGTATCAATACCAATCAACAGTAATCTTTACCTCAACGTAATATCCTCCTTTAAAAACTTTGATTTGCCATTGTCGTAACTTATGGGGGGTTCGATTTGTGAGGTCTTTGTACCCGTGGGCAGCAGAGGAGAGCATCAACACCAAAGAAGAGTCACAAATCGACAAGCTGTACTAATGAGCTACCATAACTTTTCTTACTAACAATGGGTTATGTAGAAGTTGGAAGTGCCTGGGGAAAAGTTGCTACACAGCGAACACCAGAAAGGAGTAATGGAAAAACTCCCCCTCGTTTGTTTTGATAGTTAAAAGAAGAAAAAAAAAGAGGAGAAAGGGGAAAGAACTAGGAAAATAAACAATAAAGAAAGGATATAGAGCATAAGATAATAAAGATGGTGAGAGTAATACCATAGGATAAGACTCAAACAAAAATATCGAATGAAAGAGAAGAGACAAAAATAAATTGGACGATGGATGTCTTATGAGAAATACTCCGAGGAGAGATAGTGAAGGGAATTGGATTCAGAAAGGAGAGAAAAGGGAGAGAAGGAGAACAAACAGACATGGCAGACGAGGATAATTGATTGGGAAGAGAGAAAGACGAAAAATAAGTTGTTGGTGGAAAGAAACCGGAGAAAAATAGAGAAAAAGAAATTTATTATGATGTAAATAGAAAAATGAAGGAAAGGAAGATAAGAAACACGATAACAAGTGCAAAAGACAAATTAACAAATAAGGATAACCAAATACGAGTGAAACTGTTATTATTAGTTGCTTTGTTCTTGCCACTCCATAAATTTATAAAATATTACCTATTAACATTAAAGTCATCCACCTACCACACTCCTACCACTAAACCACCTCCCATATCCATCTACCATACCCACCTACCACCACAATCAACCCACCTACCTCCAATTACCACCCACCTACCCACCCACCCCCCACCCCTACCCACCCCACCCACCCTCCACCACACCACTCCACCCCTACCCACCAGCATCGCCTACTACCCCCACACCACCCATTAACTAAGCACCTACAACAACCACTACCATCCATCTACCCACCACACCACCAGCTAAGCACAGGGAGGTGGTCCAGGACACACCTCTCACTCAGCTAGGCCAAGTGACGCTCCCAGCATACCAAGGAGGAAGGCATCACACAGAAAAACATGACAGCAAGATCCAGAGGTGGTATGAAAGCCGCCATGTTGCCAATACTCTTCAAGGTACATATCCAGTTATCAACAACAACAAACACAATAATAATAGCAACAATAATAAAAATAAACACAGAGATAACAATACTAATAACAAAAACAACAATAGTAAATAAAAATAACAAAACAAACACAAAAAAACAATACCAACCACAAACAACCGCAAAATACAACTGTTTAATAAGTAACTGACAACCTCTACCACCTATAAAAGAAACAGCTCGCTCATAGAGGCTTCAGTATTACGTGAGACAGAGGAGACAACACATCATTGAAGTTGATCTGATCTATGTGACTGGAAAGAGACGCAGTTTAGAGATAAGGCTATTGGAAGGATGCTGAAAGGTCTATGCTGCCACCCTAAGCCCTGAAGACAAGGAGTGAAGTTCAGCTTTAACCTCAGCTCAAGGAATCCCATAATGTGACAGGTGAAGAATTATAGTAGGGAAGAGGAGAGATTTTTTTTTCTTTCCTTTTCTCAGGCTCGTTGCAAGGTGAGAGGGTGGAAACCATAGAAAACGAGAATAATAGTTGAGAGAAAACGGGATGTTTATTATAGAAAATGGGTTTTGTTGTGATATTGTGATGCTGTTAAGAGTTTGTTATCCGATGGTAAAAGAAATAGAAAAAACCTGAATCAATTACGATGGAAAACATAATATGATACGAACAGAGAGAATGGTAATAATTAAGGTGGCAATGATATAAAACAATAAGAATAGAGGATTAAAGAAAACGTAACTATATGAAAAAGGTAAACAAACATGTATTTAATATAGTTTGAGAATCTAATGACTATCATAAGTTAGAATAAATTGCATATTTTTCAAAGATTCTCAAAGACTTCCATTAAATTGTTCCCACTTTGCTAAACATGATGATTTTCAGTGATATTTACAGGAGTTTGTTTTTGTCTCTTACTTTGGGTCATGACTTTGTTGTTTTTCCGCGTGTTTACATCTTAACTACAGAGAAAAATAACCCACGAACTTTTAAGAATCTGTCAAGTTTACGAGAGCGTTACTGGGACAAGGACGATAAGAGACATGAAAGGGAGAATTCGTAATAAAAGGAAATTAGCGATATGAAGGAAAGAGTAAAAATGGCATTTGGGGAAAGAAAATAAGAGTTACTTACACAGAAAAAGAAAGAAAATATAATAGAAATGTGTTGTAAGTGGAAGTAACAAAATTAAATGATGAAATAGAAACAAAAGACAATTAGGAAAAGAAAACAAAACAAAAATTACAAATACAATAAAAAAATACGAAAAATTAAAATAAATTTAATTATAAAAAAAAATCTCGTTCCCTAGTCTTGTCATAGCGATCAGTTCAGGTTCTAAAAAAAAACAATAGAAAGTTATTACATCGTCAAGGTCAGAAATAAGCAATATAAAATCACCGAGAAAGAATGTAAATGAAGAGGAAGAGAAAGTTGAAAGTGGTGGCTTATTGTGTGAGTTGTAACTTTCTTATTGAGATCATAATGGTCTTGAAATGTTTGTCTTGAAGAGGGAATGAAAGAGAGACGAGAATTATTGCATCTTCTTCCTTATGTCACATTTTCTCTTCTTTAGTGTGTCTTCTTTCCTTTTTTTATTATCCTCTGTTTCCTCTTCTATCAGTGTCTCAGGATTGTTTATTTGTTATTTGTTTCCATCTTTTATTGCTTTTGTTTTTATTTCTCTTTTTTCTTTCATGGTTGTTTTAATTATCTGTTATTATTATTATTATTATTATTATTATTATTACGGTTATCATATTTCTTTATCAATTTCATTCTCTCATTTATTATTTTTTCCTCTTATTCTGTTAAATAATACAGCAACTCACCACGGCCTTTCTTTACTCTCTCTCTTTTTCTCTCTCTCTAATTCTTTCTCTTTCCCCCTCTCCTTCTCTTTTTATTTCTCTATTTTACTCTCTCTCTCTCTCTCTCTCTCTCTCTCTCTCTGTGTGTCAAGGTCATCATGGGTCAGAGAGGCAGAGTGTTTACAGAGACCCTTTTAAACCAGGTCTAGTAGGCAAGGTGATGAGAGTCTAGGTAAAAATATGAAGGTGAATATATGGGTAAATAATGAATCAAGGGGAGTGTTGGTATAATGTTTAAGTCATTTTGTAAGTACATGTAAGTCCTGGTACGTGTGTGTGTGTGTGTGTGTGTGTCTCAAAAAGAAACGGAGAGACACAGCGACAGAGACAAACACACACACACACACACACACACACACACTGAAGGGGATATACTATGATGCCAGGGACAGGGGGTTGAGTTTGAGGACTCTAGAAATGGTGTAGACAACCAACACGGCAAGTAACACCAATGTTTTGATCGATGTGAACCAGAACACCGCAGAGAGGGTGACACTGGCAGATACATGCGGCTCTGGGGTGACATTGGCAGACACATGTCGCTTGGGGAATAGCAGTTGTTTTCTTGGTCTATCTGGGGAGGGGAAGGTCAGACAAGGAACAAGGAAAGGTGGAAGAGATAGGAATATATACTGTACTGTATATTTGTTGTGTATAAATATATCCACACACACACACACATACACACACACACACGCATGCCATATACAAAATATCTTCAGTACTGAGGTAAATACTTAGGCCTTACAAACACACATCACCAGCAACCCTGAAGCGTCCTCCACACACTCATATATATATATATATATATATATATATATATATATATATATATATATATATATATATATATATATATATATATATATTATACTCTACACGTACCTTTCCTCTCCCTTAATCCTCAGTTAGTCAGCATTAATATTATCTTGACCCTTAACATATTTCCTCAAAACTCAATATTAATCTTTATCTCACTACACCATTGTTAATAAGTCATTTTATTTCACTACCCCCCAAAAAAAGTTTATATATGTTGTCTTGTTATATTTCCTCTAGACATTCATATTCATTCGCTTAATCTCACTAAATGAAAACACAACATTGGTATTCTCTCTCTCTCTCTCTCTCTCTCTCTTGTACCTCCACCAGAATACTACATTAATATTCCTTGGTTCTATCCTGGCATGAAAGCTTATACACACGCACCACCATACCACCACACTACACATTATCACACACACACACACTATAATATACTACACACCACCACAACACAGAACCACATACCACCACACATCAAACACCATAACACAACACACTACCAATCACCACTACACACCACCACACCACACACCACACACAACACACCACACACCAACTTCTCCTCACCACTCACCACACGCCAACCACCACTCACCACACACCAACACACCACACACCAACCACCACTCACCAACACACCACACACCACTCACCAACACACCACACACCCTAATATTCAGGCAAGGAGTGCTGGCCTCATCATCTCTGTAGTATAAAGTGACTGCTGGTCTACCTGGCTCAGTTTTACCTTAATGAACAACCTCTGTACATGAGAGCAAAAAGGTGTGTGTGTGTGTGTGGTGTACGTTTGTGTGCGTATTTGTGAATGCTAACTTTTTATGTATGTGTATGTAGAAATTATATGTCTGTTTGTGTGTGTTGGCTTTGCATATGTGGGAGTTACAGTAATTCCCACCTTTATCCCCCAGGTCCTTGAAGCACTGTAGTAGTGATCTTGTGTGTTATCGGACTTGGAATTACAATCCAATGTGGTATATGTAAATAATTTGCTAATTAATTTATGGTTTAATTTGCTAGTTAGATTAGGGAAATGATTAAGCGGAGTGTACAAAATATAGTGGTAAAAACACTATTTGGAACCCGCCAGACGCATTATTACACGGGAAGTACTGCGGTATTCCTCTTTCTCTACGGATCACGTTAATATCGTTTAATTTACACGATATCGGTGGCGATAGTTAACTAAAAATGTAAATATATATATTTCTATTAAGAAATAGTAGTATAAAGAAAAATAATAATGAATATTTAGTTGTTGTTTATATATCACTGGACTACTGCGTCACGCAATTGTACAAGGCGATAGAAGCGCCATTCTCGTTTCACACTTCATGGAAGGCAGACGCAACTCTACAAAATCTAGCAGACAGTCGGCAACCCAGAGATATTCTACCTTCTCAGTTCCTCCAAGACTCTCTACAACTCATAGCAGCCCCTAAAATAACAGCTAAGTATCTTTTTAAAGTTTAGGTGATCACTTATTCTTAGGTACCGCTATTTTAAGAGTACGGGGCTAGCTTAGGTAATTATGTTATATTTTTTATATTATATTAACTTAGATTTAATATCTAAAGCATATGTATAAGTCTGTTTGTGTATGTTTGTTTTGTATATGTGTCTGTGTATATTGTATTTGTATGTGTGTTTGTGTATGTTAGTTTTATGTATGTGTATCTGTGTATGTTGGTTTCGTATGTTTGTCTGCGTATGTGCGAGAGTAACCTAACATACTGTCTATCTGTGTTTGTATGTGTGTGTGTGTGTGTGTGTGTGTGTGTGTGTGTGTTTGTTATTAAAGAAGATTACAATGAGGATTTTTGTTTATTTAATTTGGATTGAAGAAAAAACCCGATAACAGTAAAGGAAAATGAAAAGTTAAAGATAAGAAAAAATGTCGTGAATATGAACAGTAAAATGTAATCTAAAATAGACAGCCGTGACTCTCATCTTGTTGGCTGTAATCAACACAACGAGGCACAGTAAGCAGCCGGGCGCGTAGTAGTGGTGGTGGTGTGTGGTGGTGGTGGTGGTGTGTGGTGGTGGTGGTGGTGGTGGTGGTGTGTGGTGGTAGTGGTGGTGGTGTGTGTGTGGTGGTGTGTGTGGTGGTGGTGGTGGTGTGTGTGGTGTAGTGGTGGTGGTGGTGTGTGGTGGTGTGTGGTAGTGGTGGTGGTGTGTGGTGGTAGTGGTGGTGGTGTGTGGTGGTAGTGGTGGTAGTATGTGGTAATAATTTCTGGCGGTGGTGGTAGCGTGTGGTAGTGGTGGTAGTAGTGGTGATGGTGGTGGTGGTGGTGGTTGTAATATGTGGTAGTAATATCTGGTGGTGGTGGTGTGTGGTAGTAGTGGTGATAATGGTGGTTGTGGTGGTGGTGTGTGGTAGCGTATGGTGATAATGGTGGTAGTAGTGGTAACTCATGGTGATAATGGTGGTAGTGGTGGTGGCAGTGGTAACGTATGGTGATAATGGTGTTTGTGGTGATGGTAGTATGAAGTTCACTTAATATACACTACATTTCCTTAAAAAAAATGTATTTCTCTTAATTGATTCTGTTTTTTGTAATAACGCGTAGTTTATTGATTACGTTCAAGGTTAATTAAACAGCTTATACCTGCAATGTACTCGGACCCACGCAGGTAATAATCAGAAAAACGAACATAACACATAAATGAACTAAAATATAAGGGGTAATATCAGTTACAGTATAATTAACTAAACTTCACATTATACCAAGTCTTATAATTCTTAGTGTGTGTTAAAGAACTATTGGTGATTCTCTCTCTTCCCTCATTTATTGTTCTCTCTCTTTCTATGTATCTCCGTTTTCTATGTCTTGACGTCTTGTTTACCCGAGTGTCTTAGAAGCGCTGGAGAGGGAGGCATATGAACACCCCCCTCCCCCCGCCCAGCCTCACCGCCACCTCCTTCCATCACAGCTGACTCACCCTCTGCCTCCACCCCCACCCCCCGTCCCCTCCTCCTGCGTCTAGCCTTCACATACTTTTCTCCTCCTCCCACATAAACCCCACTACTATTACCTCATTTACATAAACATCTGCCTTAAATGACAACAAAAAATGACCTCTCCGTACACCAGTGTCTTGTGAACTGCTCTAATTCTTCCCTTTATTTGTTATTTCTTGGTTTGTTTATCTATCACTCGTTAAGTTCCCGCCATTTTTAACATAAGAGATTTTCAGATTTAGATTTGACCCTCGAGGTGGTGGTGGGGGAGGCTAGTTTATTGAGCACCCCCTAATAACCTGTGCAAAACGAAGCGCAGAAGTGTTTACAGCGCCCAATAGGGAAGCATGCGGAGTTTATGCTTGCCTTCTTGACTCATGTAATTTAGGAAGCAATTACCTGAAGGGCTGTGCATTATGTGGGCAAGTTACATACAGTGATAGGAAGATTCTCGTGAGTGTCGCCCAGCTGGTAGAGGCATCAGGGGACTTTGCATACCATTCCCTTCCTCCTCCTCCTCCTTTTCTCACCAGCTGACCCTCCTCCTATTACCAGCTGACCCTCCTCCCCCTCCTCCTATTACCAGCTGACCTTCCATCACTCTGCTTAATACAGAACAATAAAGTCAGTAAATAAAAGTAAACAAAACTTATTTGTCACGGTAGTGGTGGTGGTTGCGTGTGGTGATGGTGGTTGCGTGTGGTGATGGTGGTTGCGTGTGGTGATGGTGGTTGCGTGTGGTGATGGTGGTTGCGTGTGGTAGTGCTGGTGAAGGTCGAGGTGGCGTGTAGCGGTGGTAGTATGTGGTAATGTGGATGGTTGTGTGTGGTAATAAATTAATAAGAGTGGTAATGGTGTGTGGTGGTGATGGTGTGTGGTGGTGATGGTGTGTAGTGGTGATGGTGTGTGGTGGTAGTGGTGTGTGGTGGTGATGGTGTGTGGTGGTGATGGTGTGTGGTGGTGATGGTGTGTGGTGGATGGTGTGTAGTGGTGATGGTGTGTGGTGGTAGTGGTGTGTGGTGGTGGTGGTGTGTGGTGGTAATGGTGTGTGGTGGTGATGGTGTGTGGTGGTGGTGGTGTGTGGTGGTAATGATGTGGTGAGTTATTATGTGGTGGTAGTGGTGTGTGGTGGTGATGGTGTTTGGTGGTAATGATGTGTAGTAGTGGTGATGAGTGTGTGGTGGTGATGGTGTGTGGTGGTGATGGTGTAGTGGTGATGGTGTGGTGGTAGTGGTGTGTGGTGGTGGTGGTGTGTGGTGGTAATGGTGTGTGGTGGTGATGGTGTTTGGTGGTAATGATGTGTAGTGGTGATGGTGTGTGGTGGTGATGGTGTGTGGTGGTAGTGGTGTGTGGTGGTAGTGGTGTTGGTGAGGGTTTGGTTAACATCAACCAGACTACCTCCTCACTCTGCTTGCACGAGATAACGAAGAGAAATCAACATCTGAATCTTGGAGAAGGAATGCAGACAGACAGACACAGACTTAGAGAGACCGACAGACATAAGCAGATGACTAGATAAATATATAGATATTTTGGTAGATAAAGATAGATATAATAAAAACAAAGAGAGAGAGAGAGAGAGAGAGAGAGAGAGAGAGAGAGAGAGAGAGAGAGAGAAAACAAAAATGAAAACTGTGGACACTCAAGAGATGAAAAACACTGAAAAAGGTTTAAAAATAGAACACAAACAAAAGAGTTGGCTGAAGAGAAGCAAACAGACAGGCAATTAGAGACAAAGCCAACAGTCACACACAAAAACAAGAATGATGACAGACAGACAAACATAGAGGGTAGACAAAAAGCTAAGAAGATACAGACAAAGCAGACACACACACAAGCAGACAAGCAGTAAGAGCGTTATATCCGTGTGGTGGTAGTAGTAGTAGTAGTGGTAGTAGTAGTAGTAGTAGTGGTAGTAGTAGTAGTATAGTAGTAGTAGTAGTAGTAGTAGTAGTGTAGTAGTAATAATAGTAGTAATAGTAGTAGTAGTAATAATAGTAATGTAGTAGTAGTAGTAGTAGTAGTAGTAATGGTAATGTTAGTAAATAGTAGTAGTAGTAGTAGTAATGTAGTAGTGGTAGTAGAAGTAGTAGTAGTAGTAATAATAGTAGTCTTCCTCGATGCTGAAGGTCAATGAATTTTTAACGAGACCACTCATTTCTCCTCCCGCTCGTCTTCGCAACCGCCCTTCACTCTCCCACCTCCACTCCTCCCCACCCCCACCTCCCCACCCCCCCTCCTCCCCCACCCCTCCTCCCACCCCCCCCCTCCCCACCCCCACTCCTCCCGCACCTCCACAACTTTTACGACAACTAGCATTTTATAGTCTGATAAAGCGAGAAGCTGTAGATCGTCTTCGGAGTCGTTGTCTTTTTCTGTCTGTGAGATTCTTGATTCGGTTAATGGAAACGTTGAGACAAACAGACAAACAGAGACAGACAGACAGACAGAGAGACAGTAAGAGACTCTGCAACTCCCCATTAGTGAGAGACTTCCACTTAAACTCCGGGTCTCCACGAGGCTCCTTCCTTCTCTCACTGTCCTCCGCAGAGTGTGAGGACATGTTGCTGCAGTGGTGGAGGGAGGGATGGAAGGTTAGAGGGGTGGCTGGTACAGAGTGGATGGGTAGAGAGTAGAAAGATGGAGGGTAGACAGGGTAGGAGGGTCAGCAGTGTAGTTACCCTGATAAGACACTTTCTCTCCCCTACTGTCATACACCCACTTACATAAACACTACTTTCCTCCCATGTACTTGTAAACTCACACCCTCACATCATTCACACCCTCACATTCTCTAACACCCTTCCCCCCACGGCCATGCAAATACCACCCTTATACACATAGCATTTTCTTCCTTTATGCTCACAAATTTTCGATACCTGGTCCGTCCCGTTCACATAATCCTGAGTCACTACAGATAAATCTCACCTTTACTCAAAAACTTTCATCATTATTAAACATCATTATGTACCTGTACATCCATAGACTGTAGTTCCCACACCCAACACCTGGTGGTATTATAGAAATGTTATCCCTCACTTTCTATACCTGCACTTATCTATATTCAATTAACTGTATATTATTTCTTACCTTTACACTCACTCACCTGTACAGTACCTCTCAACTCGACACCCACTCACTTTCAAAATCCTTAGGACCATCTCAACACCCAATTATGATGATAAAGGCTGACGAAGATGACGAATGGTGATCCAAATCATATTCTCCCCATCAGAAGTCCTCCTGTAGGCGACGAGGACTGACGACGAAGAACAACGACGAAGAATGACGATGGTGTTGTGAGACGAGGCAACACCAACACCAACAAACAAAGAATGTCTTTCCGTGTCCCATCACCCATATACCAAAGTTCATAGTGAATTTTATTTCGTAAAAGAGTAAAAAAAAAAATTGTATACTAACGAAAACAAATAGTTTTCTCCTCCGACAACTGATGCTCCATAACCCAGAGTCCACGAGCTGGTTCAGTAAGGCTGGAGACGAGAGCATCAACAAAGGTTAAATAATTTCATAACTAAACCTCAACTATGAGTAAAATAATTGCCGAAGAAAAGAAAACAGACGAATATTTTACCAAGGAAACTATATGGAATGGAAAAAAAATGTATATAAATTTATCCCGAAGAAAATAAACCTGAGATAATTTATATATACTGTATATATATATACACATTATAACCGCAGCGAAGGGTTTATATTACGATCTTACGGCGTCTAGTTAAGATATAATGAGTTTATTGAGTTCCTGATCAAACAAAGATCGTCTTACAAGTGTTTCCGGGTCACTTACTTGATTCCTTGGCGAGATATTAACCTTAGATTATAATGAAGGTCTCTTGAGCTTTGTGAAGGAGTCCTTTCATAGCTCGCTGGGTTAAAGACGCCTGGTGGTGGTGGTGGTGGTGGTAGTGGTGGTGCTAGTTATGATGGTGGTAGTGGTAGTAGCAGTGGTGGTCGTTATAATGTTGGTAGTGGTGGTGTTGTCTTAGTGGTAAGGTGTTACTGATGAGAGAGAGAGAGAGAGAGAGAGGAAAACTAAAAGAGAAATTGAAACAGTAAATAAAATTCACCCTGTGTAGAAATGACCAAATCTCCCTCCCTCCTCCCCCCCCCCCTTTCTCTAACATGCTGCACCTTCCTCTGTATATGAAGAGGTAAATGCTCCATGAGGTAGGAAATGACATTGTTAGTAAGCCTGACCCAACACCACGCTAAAAATTTATGGAATATTTTGCAGTGTCAGGTAGTTGCTAGGGTCTATTTCTCCGTCAGTTACTCATTTATTTCTCAGTTATTTCTATCAGTAGACTTGTCTCACGTTCAATAACTTTTCTTAAACCATCTTCGTCTAAGGGTTAAACCATAGTCGTCAAAGGGTTAACCTGTCATCAACAAAGGGTTTAACCCATCATCATCAAAGCGTTAAACCATCATTCTCAAAGCGTTAAACCATCGTCATCAAAGGGTTAAACCATCGTCATCAAAGCGTTAAACCATCGTCATCAAAGCGTTAAACCATCGTCATCAAAGCGTTAAACCATCGTCATCAAAGCGTTAAACCATCGTCATCAAGGGTTAAACCATCGTCATCAAAGGGTTAAACCATCGTCATCAAAGCGTTAAACCATCGTCGTCAAAGCGTTAAACCATCGTCATCAAAGCGTTAAACCATCGTCATCAAGGGTTAAACCATCGTCGTCAAACAAAGTGGAAATATTTACTCCTTATATAGAAAAAGTAAGAAATTATATACAAGTAATTTTGGAGCAAGACAAGACAGCGAGAGATAAATAAAATTACGCCTCTCATATAAAAAAAAGTATTTATTTTTTGCGTGGAAGGAAGTAGAAAATTTTATCATATAAAAGTAGAAATACAATAATTTTTTTCCTGTGTAATGACCAATTTATTAATAGAACGATGTAAATAATGTTTCCCTGTGTGTGTGTGTGTGTGTGTGTGTGAACCATGTGAAAGAAAGATTGCGAGAGATACAGAGAGAAATACCACTAGGAAAGGAGAGACAGAAAGAAAGACCATAAAAATAGAGACAGACAGAGAGAGATAAAGACCATAATAAATCGAAAGAGAGAAAGAAAGAAAACAGATAAAATATAATAAACAGAGGCAGATAAAGACAGTACATATCAAGCAAACAGACATCTTAAAAATATTCTTCCTTCCAGCGGCTCGTGGAGCTTTACACACACAAATCCATCCTCTCATAGTCTTTGGGGTTGAAAGCAAAATCCAGAGTCTTGCTGGCCTTGAGAGCTTACGGTAAGCTTGTGTGTGCGTGGATATAATACCTCCAGCCACCACGCCAGGCAGCTAAGGCCCAGTTCTCAAAGGCTCTAAGGTTATTGTGAGGTGGAGAGGGCGAGAAAGACGGAACACCTGACACCTGGCAATAATGAATGATGTTGTGCAAAATACGGAGGGGGAGAGAGAGAGAGTCAATAGTGAGGAGGATGATGGATGGTGGCGGGTAGTGAGGACATGTCAAGTTCACGCTTTCTGGAGTTGCTTTGGCATTGGTGGGTGAGTGGGTGGGTGAGTGAGTGGGTGGGTGGGTGAGAGGGAGGGGACGAAACCGTGCATACATAAATATACAAAGGATTGTGTGTAAATTTGTGTATATATGTGTGTGTTTCTGTGTGCGTGTACATTCATATATGCATGTAAACATACGTTGTGGATTTCTATTTGCAGAACTACCAATTACACCTGCATGTATGTATAACACATATACAAATGGCTGTGTCACCCGTGTATACATATATATATATATTCCCGGAAACACATCGCTTGCTGGCATGGATACACACACACACACACACACACACACACACACACATACACACACACACACATACACACACACACATACACACACACACATACACACACACATACACACACACACACACACACAGACACACAGACACACACACACACATACACACAGACACACACATACACACACACACACATACACACACACACACACACACACACACACACACACACACACACACACACACACACACACACATACACACACACGGATTATCGCTGTCTTGAGCATTGACCCCCTTAAGAACACGTACTTAAGGACGTTATAAACACGAACATAACCCTGAGATAGACTCCCTAACTTTACTAGTGACATTGTCTGTATGTTAATGATGCGTAATTAACCCAACGGAAAGTTAAAGGAGCAACGACACATTAAATCTAACGCCACTCAACTTCGCTTCTCTATATCTTCTTTTTATTTCTCACTACTTTTATGTCTCACTACTTCTATGTCTCACTATTTTATGTCTCACTACTTCTATGTCTGAATATTTTATGTCTCACTATTTTATGTTTCACTATTTTATGTCTCACTATTTTATGTTTCACTATTTTATGTCTCACTACTTCTATGTCTCACTATTTTATGTCTCACTATTTATGTCTGACTACTTCTGTCTCACTACTTGCACCGGTTTAATGGTACAGTAATACTATTTTTTGTATCATATATTTTTTCCCACGTTTAATGGCTCACTGTTTTTATATATATTTTTTCCCTCCCGTTTAATGGCTCTCTACTTTTTTATATACTTTGATTTTTCTCTGTTTAATGGTTCAATACTTTTTAATATAGTTTTACGTAGTTGTTTTTGCTCCTTACCTAAACCTCTCTCCTTCCCTCCTTCCCTACATCATTCCCTCCTTACCTACCACCTTCCCTCCCTTCCTCCTTCCCGTGAGCTGTATCCAAACCTTTCTTCCCTCTCTACCTCCCTGCTTCCTTCCCTCCCTATCTTTCTCCTCCCTTCCTTCCTTCCCTCCTTCACTCCCTCTCCTTCCACTCATGCCGTATTTTCGTGATCTGCATCCAGTCCTTCCCCTCCTTCGTTCCCCGCCTCCTTCCCTCCCTCCTGCCTCCTTCCCTCCCAAATTGTTTAGGTGTGGACAGTCAGCTGCGTGAGGGATAAATTGCTTGTTAAAAGTTCGACCGAAAAAACCCACAGTGACCTGCTCGCTCGGTCGTCTCACGCGAGGTTACACTGCTGATTACTGACTCTCTCTCTCTCTCTCTCTCTCTCTCTCTCTCTCTCTCTCTCTCAACCTAACCTTCCTAAAGAAAACAATAAGCTGAAGATGTTATGCCCAGGCCAAGATATATGAACCATCTAAATTTATGAGTCGATACACCTAAGGACAGACGTTTGTTTTACCTGAGGATTAACTTCTCTGAGGGTAAAAGGTTGAGGTGAAGTGAGGTGAAGTGATCATTAATGTGTATAATCATCAGGTAAAATAAACACTATTCATAATCTATACAAAATTTCACTTATCCAATTATCCTTTTTTTACGTATTTTAATCCTTATCTCTCTTACTTAATCCCTCTTATACATCCATCCCATCCTATTCCTTTGTTTATTTATCCCCCATTCGTTAATTCATGCTGTTTAATGATTCCTCCTCTACGTCGCGTTATTAGAGTTAAGGCAGGAAGTCAGTACTAAGATCTGATAATGTTATGAGGGTAATTGATTGGTAATTTAGTTATCCGTCTTAACTACACTTGAGGAAAGGTAATTTGTGTAAGGTATAATCTATATTCAATTATGTCATTATGGTATTAATTATTCATAAATACATACATACATGCATTACATACATTATATACATACATGCATACATACATACATACATACATACATACATACGTGGCAGTAACACTTCAAGAGACACTCAGCAACACATACTATAAACACATCGCCAGAACGAGCAGTCAACAGCGCCTGGCTTTGCTTCGCTTCTTTATGGTAACAGCACATGGCTCTCCTTCCTGCAGCCAGGCCACCTATGAGTCGGTGTTATGCTCTGAATGTAAGACTCTCATGTGCACTCAGGATGACGGACACATGATACGGACAGTACTAACACATTCGATGCACTATCACAACACATAACACTACAACACCTTAAACACTCTCATAGATAAAAGAAATACGTCACCTAACACATAAGGAACACACAAGGGGTACCATCAACTAATCACCACTGCAGTGCGGACACATACGGTGCTATATCTCAGTGCACCACGAAGTGTTTCCCTGTGTCCCTGGCCAAACTAAATCACTCGAGGTTCTCCAGTAAGTAATTTGAGGCAGACGAAGTTTCAATAAGTCAAGTCCTGGGAATTTCACCAGCTGTCAGCTCTCCAGTGTGTGTCCTGACCTAACCAACTTTCTGTGAGACGAACTACGACAGATAATTTCGTTTTGGGGAGTGACAAATTTTTTTATATTATTATTATTATTATTATTATTTGAAGTTGTAAGTGCTTTGTTGTGTGTGTGTGTGTGTGTGTGTGTTTACATAATACATCTATCTCACTTTCTACACAAAATACGTATAAAAAAAACACACTTTCAAAACACCGTCAAATAACAACAAACACATTTTAACTTCTTAAAACCTACAATACACATCACTGTACCACCCCCCACCCCCCCCCCCAAAAAAAAATAATATATATAGATTCTTTCTCCTCTTCATTCGACAAGGTAGGAGGAGTAAGCTGTGTCTCTCATCAGTGTCACTAGTTATCTCTCTCACTCACACCAGACCGCGGCTTTTAGATTCAACTTGTAACAATACCTGATGATTGTTGGCCTCGATTCTCCCTTTGGTATTTCAGCAGTCATGAAGGTTAGGTGTCGATCTATTGGCATCAATTTGAGAGACGCTATTGAACCGCTAGTCAGTGATACATGATCAAAAGCGATAAGGTTAATAGGATTTACTATTTGTGAATTGCTATTGGGAGGAGGGCAGGGTGTTGTGTGTAGACGACCATGGTGTGTGTGTGTGTGTGTGTGTGTGTGTGTGTGTGTGTGTGTGTGTGTGTGTGTGTGTGTGTGTGTGTCCTTCCTCTCCCTTTCACCTTGCAAAATGATTCCTCCAAACACCTTCATTTCTCTCCTTTCTTCGCCTTTCCCTCTCCTCTCATTTCTACCCCTTCTTTTCTACCTTCTTACTTCTTTGCCTCCGCCTTTCCTACTCCCCGTTCCTCCTCCTCATCTCCCACCCTCTCCCTCTCACTCCTCTCCCCCATCATCTTTCATCTATCTCACTCCTTCACTCCTCTTCCTTCCTGCGTGTTGTTACCCTCCTCACCTCCTTCCTACCTTCCCTCACTCCCTCCCGATCCTTTACCCTTCCCTTCCCACCTACCTTCCCTCACTCCCTCCCATTCCCTCACCCTTCTCCCCTCGTGCCTCGTGCCCCGGTCTCACCCCAGCACACACACACATATATACACAGGTGTCAATTACCGCTAACAGTTGCTGGTGCAAGTGTGGTGGAATGGCCGGAGTCTGATACCAAGAGCGATTGGATGCGTCGAGAATTGCCGCTACGGTGTAAATTCGGTCACACACGCCCAAACACGCCCATGCTGCCAAACTTACACTCCCACACCCTAAAGCGTCATGTTCCTTACCATTCACTAAAGTTAGATGATGTTATGATTTGGTTGTATTGTATTTTTCATTGTAGTTTTAAATTTATTTTTTATGAGTTATTAAAGATATTGGTTTTACTTTATTTCAGGTCAGGTTAGGTGAGAGAGAGAGAGAGAGAGAGAGAGAGAGAGAGAGAGAGAGAGAGAGAGAGAGAGAGAGAGAGAGAGAGAGAGAGAGAGAGAGACTCACAAAATGGTATACAATAAAACTACCTAACAATCAAATTACTTACAAACTAAGTTGTTGTTTTTTACATTTCTGTCAACTACAAACATCTCTATGCTAATTGATTATGATATTATTATTATTATTTTTTGTGTGTGTTTCTGAATATCCTACTACTGACATTTACACAAATATTGCTTGGCATAAATGAATTTCAAATTGTTTGAAAAGCGTATGTCCACCGCTGGCTGCACTAATTGTGAGAATGGTAACGTGTGCAGCAAATGGTTATTATTCATGCGGAAATACAGTCCCTCCATTACAGTTCGTGAGTTGTAACTGTAACATGTAATAAAACTGTAAAAAAGAGCAAAAACAAAAATAAGCAATGTCGATGCAAATGATCCACATAAAAGGTAAAAAATATTTTTTACTTTTACATTTCTTTTTTTTTCTCGAGTATATGAAACACTTCCAGAGACCTGATAGGACTATTCTTCCCCAGAGGACTATTTTGTAATGGGTTTTATACGTGTACCAATCATCTTGTAAATTGGCCAGTTACAGTAATGGTTATAGTCTAAGGTTATAATTAAGGAATTGTGAATATTAGATTTTTCCCCTTATTTAATTGTACGTTGTTGATATTGCAATTGCATAGTTAATACTCTCTTTATAAACATCAATAATAATTATAATTACAGAAGAATATAAACATACTCATAAAAGAATATGAAGATTATTAAAAATGTTATGAGTCAAGTTTATGAGTCAAGTTTATGAGTCACTGTTCTGGAGTATTGTTTCATAATCTCACAAGTGTTATCGGGGTGATGTCTGTGTCTCATAAACAAACTCACATGAATTTTATGAGTAATTCTCCAAGTCATAATCTTCAGTTTGTGAGCAGAGGATGAGTGCCCCATAACCGACGTTCATTATCAATAAATATTTCTCAGGTTGTTGAGAGAGGTGAGGCTGACCAACTGTATACATTACTGGACGGAGAGACAGACAGACAGACAGAGAGACAGACAGACAGACAGAGAGACAGACAGACAGACCCACAAAAATAGATCCATTCAAAAATACGTAGATTATTTCCAGATTTAATTCAAAAATAAAATATTTCTTGTTGTTTTTTCTTCACTTAGAAAATCACAAGTTGCTCCGTGTTTGTCGCCTCTAACTGACAACAACACACTTGCTAAAGCTGATATGTTGAAGCTCGAAGCTCTTGGGGGCGGTGAGCATGTTGCAGAGGCAGCTGTGGTGTTTATGCTCCAGTAGGTGGCCTAGTGAGTATATTACTGAGGCAGATGTGGTGCTTATGCTCCAGTAGGGGCCAGGTGAGCATATTACGACAGCAACTGTGGTAATTATGCTCCAATAGTGAACTGATGAGCATAATAGGATGATGGATACACTCAAATAGGGTCTAGGGAACATTTTAGAGACACACCTGTGATGGAAATACGCTAAAGGGATAACTAATGAGCATATTAAAGTAGCAGGTGTCTCGGGAGGATGGCTGGCGGCAGAGAGAGCATATTACAGTAGCAGGTGTCTGGTGGGGGAAATGTTGGAGTGATCGTAACAGCCTTGTGTGAAGATGACTCCATGGTGAATAACTCTGAGGGCTGGACAGTGGGCATACCGGGAAGGCTGTGGTGGTATGTTGGTGGTGTGTAACTGCTGAGGTATGGAAGGAAGGAAGGAAGGAAGGAAGGAAGGAAGGAAGGAAGGAGAGAGGGGAGGAAGGAGAGAGGGAGGGAGGGAAGGAAGGAAGAGTGAGGAGAGAGAGGAGGAAGGAAGGAAGAAGGAAATGAGGGAGGGGAGGAAGAAGAAGGAGGGAGAGAGAGAGAGGAGGAAGGAAGGAAGGAAGGAAGAGGGAGGGAGGAAGGAAGGAGGAGGGAGAGAGAGGAGGAAGGAAGGAAGGAAGGAAGGAGGAGGAGGAAGGAAGGAAGGAGGGAGGAGAGGGGAGGAAGGAAAGAGAAAATAGGAAAAAGAGCGAAGCGGAACAGAGACAGAAATAAAAGAGAGAGAGAGAGAGAGAGAGAGAGAGAGAGAGAGAGAGAGAGAGAGAGAGAGAGAGAGAGAGAGAGAGAGAGAGAGAGAGAGATTCTACTAACTTTCTTTACCATGAGATCATAGTTATCCTCCAGATGGTCGTAGCATTACCTTCATTACGTCATATCATCACGTCATATCGTCACGTCATATCGTCGTCATATCGTCGTCATATCGTCACGTCATATCATCACGTCATATCACGTCATATCATCACGTCATATCATCACGTCATATCATCACGTCATATCATCACGACATATCATCACGTCATATCATCACGTCATATCATCACGTCATATCATCATGTCATATCATTACTTTGTATTTTGATCTTTTTATTTATTTTTCTGTCACTGTTTACAATGCAGTTAATTAATATGTAATCATTTGTATTTTCTCTCTCTCATAAATTTGTGCGTCATTGTTATTAAATATTACTGCTATCATCATGGTGTGGGATTACAGACAGACAGACAGACAGACAGACAGACAGACAGACAGACAGACAGACAAACACAGATAGACAGACAGACAGACAGACAGACAGACAGAGCAAACACAGATAGATGACAGACAGACAGACAGACAGACAAACACAGATAGACAGACAGACAGACAGAGACAAACAGACAGACAGACAGACAGACAGACAAACACAGCTAGACAGACAGACAGACAGACAGACAGACAGACAGACAGACAGACAAACACAGATAGACAGACAGACAGACAGACAGACAGACAAACACAGATAGACAGACAGACAGACAGACAGACAGACAAACACAGATAGACAGACAGACAGACAGACAGACAGACAAACACAGATAGACAGACAGACAGACAGACACACAGACACACAGAAATAGAGACAGACACACAGACACACAAACGTACACACAATCTTCAAAGTATAAACTGTACTTAAAAAAAAAAGCATTTGCGTTAAAGAACATAGAGAAGTTAATAGAGTGTAAAAGTTAAATGACCTTTAGGAGTTATACCTTACAGTTATGACTGGCTGGTCCGGGCGACTCTTTAACTTATGGTAACTGCCAACACCAACAACCATAACCCATCCCATGCAATAACAACTATAACCATCAACAACTGAACTATGACGGAGAAGCTGTGACAATCGTTGGAACTTTTCTGCATTGATTTTTCACTTTCAGGAGGAGGAGGAGGAGGTTTTTACAGCACTGAAGGAGGTTTTTACAGCACTGAAGGGGGACTTTACAGCACTGAAGGGGGACTTTACAGCACTGAAGGGGGACTTTACAGCACTGAAGGGGGACTTTACAGCACTGAAGGGGGACTTTACAGCACTGAAGGGGGACTTTACAGCACTGAAGGGGGACTTTACAGCACTGAAGGGGGACTTTACAGCACTGAAGGGGGACTTTACAGCAGAGGGGACTTTACAGCACTGAAGGGGACTTTACAGCACTGAAGGGGGCTTTACAGCACTGAAGGGGACTTTACAGCACTGAGGGGGACTTTACAGCACTGAAGGGGGACTTTACAGCACTGAAGAAGGGGGGCTTTACAGCACTGAAGGGGGACTTTACAGCACTGAAGGGGGACTTTACAGCACTGAAGGGGGACTTTACAGCACTGAAGGACTGAAGGAGGGAGATTTGGGTGTTGAAGAAGGAAGGACTTTACAGCAGCGATGAAAGATTCTTACATACATACACTACACCCTGATCTAAACCAAACTTCCTACAACCAAAATAGTCTTACATACTATCTCTCTCTCTCTCTCTCTCTCTCTCTCTCTTTTCGTGTCTCCTCTCTCTCTCTCTCTCTCTCTCTCTCTCTCTCTCTCTCTCTCTCTCTCTCTCTAGGGGAGGAAGGAACCCGTAAAACATGTTAGGGAAGACTGCTGTCCATTCGCCTTGATGGTGAAGTAAAGGGGTTCACATTTCACCTCATAGACCAGAGAGAAGACTTACACTATGAGACGAGCCTCCACAACACACAGTAATACATTCAGTGTTTAATAAAGTCATAACTCTTATATACTTTCTAACTAGTGATAGATTAATGTAATAACTAACCTAGATACGGTCTTAAAAGGCCTTAGTGGGTTATTTATTGATTCACATTGATAACATTACAATATTAACAACACCTTCAAACGCGTCTTGTCTCATTTTGATAAAGAAAAACAAAAGAAAATCTAAACCTATATCTTGAGAAACTAGATTAACACCAAATAAAGAAAAAAATAAGTAATTTAATTCTATTCCCAAACAAACTAAGAGACAACCTCAAAATCTATATCAAATGCGTAGAAAAGGTAATATAAATAATAATCCCAGTGTAAATAAAAGCGTGGAGACTACCAGGAGAATCAAGAGACATCCTATGGAACAAAACGAAAAGAAATCAAATCCCATTTCCAGAGGAGGAAGAGAAGAAGTGAAACCCTGAAGCCGATGCCTTTATGGAGGAGAGGAGAATCAAACTCGATCAAGCAAGAAGGAAGATAATCAGAGAGGGAAGGAGTGCCTCGTCTTCACCTATAGGAGGGGTGTTTGATGCTTCTTGGTTGACTAGGAGACATACCTGTGATGTTTGATGCTCCTTGGTTGACTAGGAGACATACCTGTGATGTTTGATGCTCCTTGGTTGGCTAGGAGACATACCTGTGCTGCTTCCTAAATACATTCTGAGATGAAGTCAAAGAAAACATCAGATTCCGTTTATTTAGTTCATTTATTTATTTCAATTTTTTTCATTCATTCTTTCTTTTATTCTTTCATTCATTCATTTTTTCTTTGTCTTTTTTTGTCTTTCGTTTACTTTGTCTTTTATCTTTGTTTTTCTTTCTGTAAAAAAAACTTGTCGCTCTGTTGTTGATGTTCTGAAGCAAATAACAAAAGGAGAGAGAGAGACAAGAATGGAGAAACGGAGAGAGGGAGGAAAGGAGGGAGGAATGGAGAGAGAGAGAGAGAGAAGACAGGAAGATAATAGCAAAATTGAGACACACACACACACACACACACACACACACACACACACACACACACACACACACACACACACACTAGCGAATATCCGAACGAAGATTAATGTTTCACCAACCAATTCATTTCTTTCAGCAGACAAAATATATATATTTTTTTTGTATCATGAAATTCACTGTTTCATTTTTTTGGGGGGGTATTCTGTCAAACACAAGTCGCCATATTTTTAGCACCATACAGTCGTATTTCACCTGTATATAAAACATTTTTTTTTAACATGATACCATCGGGAATATTTTGATCCATCACTACAGATTCACATAGACTCATACATGGGTACACACACACACACACACACACACACACATACACACACACACACACACACACACACACACGAGAGTCAATAGACGCAATAGTAAATATGTGTGAACAAAAGTAGTTATTATACCAATAGTAATTCAACACGTGAACAGTAACATGGGGGTTGTCTGCTAGTGAGAGCACCAATATTATAGATGATGCGAAAACAGCAGCAGCAGTAATAACAGCAACGGTAACTGCAGTAACAGAGACATTAGGAACAGCAGCAGGAGTAATGATAGTAGCAGCATAAACAATAACAGTAGTAGTAGTAGTAGTAGTGAGGTAATAAAATGGTGGCGAAGGTGTGGCTATTGGTGGAGGCTGGAGACCACAATACAAAAAAGTAGTAGGAGTCGTAGTAGTAGTCGTAGTAGTAGTAGTAGTAGTAGTATTATGAACACCAACACACAAAACAACCACCATTACTAAACAACAAAAGCAACAAATAACAAATAAAATAAAACAAAAACAACAGGAACAGCAGGAGGTACAATAATTAATGGGCCAACAAAGACACCGACACAGGTACAGACGTGTGGGAGCACAGATGTGGCGTAAGGCAATATGCAGATGAGGAGGGGGTGTGTGACCATGAATATGAGTGGTGTTCTGACAAAGCATCACAGTATTAGAGAGTAAACGACCATTAGATCCAACATACAACAGTGTACACAACTAGTTCATATATATATAACCCTTAAAATACAGAGTTTTATCCCATATCCACTATGTTATTTCACGGTGTTATAGCAAGAACCATCAAAGAATTATCCCTATATCGTTCGTAGGTCAGTTGGGATACATCGCTAAACGGGAACGATTGGACTAGAAAATATATATCCTATAGTTCCATTGGCTATATTTCGTCACCAATACACATAGTTGATATAGTTTTTTTATTTACACTTTTCTGCTTGATTGTTGTGTTGGAGATGGTGTATAAAGGTGTAACTTTGTATGATATTCAATGTATATGGAAGTTATACATTCATAAGGGACATTTATGAGGTATTATCCATTATTATTATGAATGAATTAGATGTATGAGTGTAGTATTGATGTAGATAAAGATATTTTTACCTCACTAAGATACAAATTAATACACGGGTACACAAATGGCGATATACACATACATACATACACCCATACATACATACACCCATACACTACTTTGCTAACATATACGGTAAATTTTGAGTATTTTTCAATATAAATAATACATTGACTTCAAAACTCATAACCATATACATATTAAATGAAGAACTCACCATAATTATTTCCGCCTTCATTACCTTATCAAAACATTACACAATTGAAAAAAAAATCAATAAAAAGAAAAAAAATCATGAATTCTCCATAATTTTTCTGTCACGCCAAGAGTAAATAAAAGAAGCTATTTAATATTCTCAACAGTATTATCGTGTTTACCTTACTGGTTGAAATAGTGGTTGAAATATGAACACTAGCTCGGGTTTGTGTGTGTGAGAAACTTTAAAATTAAGTTTGAGCACCAAGCGTATTTTTTGGGAAGTGACTGGAAGGAGGAGTGACTAGAGGTGACTGGGAAGGGTGACTGGGAAGGGTGGCTAGAGAAGTTGACTAGGGAAGGGAGGTGACTGAGATGACTTCTGGGGGAAGGGAGGTGAGCTAAGAGGGGGTGACTGAAGAAATTTGACTGGAAGGGGGTTGACTAGAAGGGGGTGGTATTTTCCTCTAAGTCGTTCACCTGTTAATAATTAAATCACCATTAGTTCTTATCGTCATTCTTCATTTATTTCCCTTATTGCAGCGAAAAATAAGGAAATTGTGTTTAAATTAATACGTAAGTTAATAAATCAGAATGGTAATAAAAATATAAAGTATAATATGATTACATCAATATTTTCTAAAGCTGTTGGACATATGTAGTCAAAGTGTGTGTGTGTGTGTGTGTGTGTGTGTGTGTGTGTGTGTGTGTGTGTCGGGACCTAGGCATACACTCAGCGATTACGAATCCAATTACATGCAATGCTCTAGTGATTGTTCCACTAACCCGCTGTGGATGTTTAGCTGTGTGTCGACCCTCTGTTGTAGGAATCTCTGAACCTTCAACAGTATAATATAATTAATTCCCTGATGCTCTGTAATTCATCCTGGGTAACAGATTGGGGGTGAGCCTTGTCTATAACGCACCTCACCTCCCCCCACCAAACCTAACCTAACCTCACCCCACCTCCCCCCACCAAACCTAACCTAACCTCACCCCACCTCCCCCCACCACACCCCACCAAACCTAACCTCACCCCACCAAACCTCACCTCACCCCACCACACCCCACCTAACCTAACCTCACCGCACCGCACCTCACCGACCCTATATTATGATATCGTAATGGCTGGGTGTGGGGGGATATAAACAACCTTTTATTTCCCCCACTAGCATTATATTTTGCCTCTGGGGGGAAGCATTGTCTTTGTGTGGATGGGAGAGATAAATTCTAACGCCATCATCTATCTCCGGTTTAACGAGCGTTGGAGTGTTGAGTGTGTTTCAGGATAGATGTTGCTGGATAATGGAAAACTTTGTAACACTAAAACTAAACATTATTTGAGAATTTACTTAGTTTTTATGTGATAATGGATATATATTTTTCTAAAGTCATTATATTTAAGGTTATTTAAACAACGTATTGAGTTGTGTTACATTATAAAATAAATTCTTTAACTATTATGTATATTATGTTAAGTACAGTCCATAAAATAATTATCTATAACTAAATTCTTTTGAGAAATTTGTTGTTTTTAGGGGATTTCTTTTTTTTTTATTTAGTTTTTTATTGTTTTTGTTTTCTAATATTGTGTTTGTTTATTTGTTGCAGGATGTAGTACTGACGTCACCATGATCACGCTATTGATCTACCTGGCCCCTTTGGCAGGTGTCATCCTTACCCTACCTCAAGGTGAGTCTCGTTTATTGTTCACACACACATACACACACACACACACACACACACACACACACACACACACACACACACATCCTAAACATCCTGAGTTTATGACGTAAATATTATTGTTTTCAACCAGCTGATGTTTCATTGGTAAACCCATTCCCCACCCCACCCACACATTCTTGAAAAACATTTAACTGAGCGCTACATTCAGTTCAAACTCATCCATCAGTCTCCGGTGTGTGTGTGTGTGTGTGTGTGTGTGTGTGTGTGTGTGTGTGTGTGTGTGTGTGTGTGTGTGTGTGTGTGTGTGTGTGTGTATGTATGTATGTTTTAATATATTTGAGGTTCCTGGAGGTCGGGTCCAGAAGCGAATTACTCCTTATATTCTACCTTATGGTGTATTAAGATGAAGTTAAAACGCTGTAATATGACCTGGATGTGATACGCGACCCAAGGTTAATTCCAGGTTGTTTAATATAATGACACAATTATCTCCGTAATTTCTCAATTATATAACATAATAGAAACTGTTTACTATAGTTCCTTCTGTTCTTTAAACATTAAGGTGAATTTAGGATGACGTTCATACTACATAATACAACCTGAAAATAACCTTACCTGTGTATCTTTTACTCACACTACATCCAGGTTCCGTAATTTACTCTTTGAGGGGAAAAATATTCGTTCATATGTAAAGCAACACAACTGTATAATTATATTGAGTAATATAATGTAAAAATAATTAAATATGGATCAAATTACCATATTTAACTCAGTGGTAATTATTTAACTTCGTGCTTAACCTGATATAATTAATGAATCTAACTAAAGACACTCTGACAAAAATCATGTACCAGGTAATTTATGAGAAATATATCCCTCATCATTAATATGACCAGGGTGTGAAATATATCTACTTCAGGCACCATATCAATAAGTTTAACGTGTGAAATATATTTGTAATAATTATATATATATTTACGAAATATATCTGTGGCCTTACGTTCCTATTCTGTGTAATATAATCGTCATGAATAATTCAATTAATATAATATTAATCTACACGCTGGCCAGTTCACAATAATGTAAATTTAAGTCATATGATTTATACTTCACATGTGTTAACTTACATCATCAGACAGCTAACTTATGGTGATAAATGTATGTCCTTTGAGTCAATTATTTTAACACCGGCCGTTGGATTTTATGGAAATTTCTTAATTATTTTTAGCGAGTTTTTTAACCTTTATTTATTTTTTTTTATTTTTTTTAAGAAAGGAGGATTTTTTTTCAGAGATTATCAGAGTCAAATTCATGTTCATTTTAAAGTACAAATATATGTTAAGTATTTTTTCGCCAATATTTTAAATTCATTATGAAAAAAATACCATTTGTTATATAAAGAAATTATAAATAAGTTAAAAAAAATAAAAAATCTGGGATTTTAAACGATGTTCCATTTTCCACAGAGCAGATTATACACTTTACTTTATTGCCGAAACAAGTCAACTGTATTTTTTGCTATATATGCGAGAGTCATTTGTCAGGAATGTACATGTCAGGCCGTGTCAGAGGAGAAATTTATCATTCTGAAATATTGGAGCTCCACTATGAAAAATTTGACGTCTGAATATATATATATATATATATATATATATATATATATATATATATATATATATATATATATATATATATATATATATATATATATATATATATATATATATATATTATGGGATTATGGGCGTGGGAACAGGTCATCTACTGTGAGCATGAAGCATTTCCCTTCCTAGTTAGGGAACATGGAGCCAGAACCCTTACCATTCTTTTATTAAACTACTAAAAATAAACAAAAGCAAATCACACTTGGAATATTTGATGTGACTGGATAGGAATGAATAGAGGCCGAAAGAACAAACCAGAATGATAAAGGAAAGAAACATAGATTTTCTTAATTTATGTGAAGCGACGCTGAGGGGAAGCAGAGAGATACGCTGGGGACAGGTGAAGGGAGTAAATTCAGGAGAATCGAGCAAAATTAAAATCTGACGAAATATGGAGTTGCATGATAGACTGTGAGGGATGACACTTTAAAATATTATAAATCAGATTAAAATTAGACACAGTGATGAGTTCTAGTGAGTATTAATACACCTGGGAATAAGAAGAGCAAATTAGAAGTGGATAGATTATTGAATAAACGAAATCTAAACAACAATTATGAAGCCTTGAGTGTGGGAGATAGATTGATGAAGACGAGGGACTTAAAAACAATTAACGTTTATCAGGATCTTGAGAAGGTGTGTGTGTGTGTGTGTGTGTGTGTGTGTGTGTGTGTGTGTGTGTGTGTGTGTGTGTGTGTGTGTGTGTGTGTGTGTGTGTGTGTGTGTGTCTGTGTGTGTGTGTGTGTGTGATTGTGTGTTTTCTTACTCTCTGACACCTTACATTAAGAGGAACAAGTTACTCCCTTGCTACTGTTTCATTACTCAAACTCTGTAGTGTTAAACTCATTAATCCCTTTTCCAGCTGACTCTTAACTCATTACCCGCGTAGTCAATTTACTGTTGTCAACTATACTACACGGACTAATGTACAGAAAGACAGCTTGAAATTTATGTTTTGGGGGAAATGTTTGTAAAGTTATTTTGTGATGAAAAAATTTATTGATGAAATTGTAAGATATGTTTTTAGGTTAGGTTAGGTTAGGTTAGGTTAGGTTAGGTTAGGACTAGAGAAATAATTAGATGTACATACAGTCACACACACACACGCACCTCGCGCAGTCCGCCACTACAACAAAATTCAGCCCATAAGAGCCCGCACTGATAGATATAAGAACAGCACCATCCCATCTATTGCTAAAATAATAAACAACTCCTGATTTATGTACTGTACAGCCCTGTAAATGTATTCAACGCATATTATTATTTCTAAATCACATGTAAGTTTGTAGATTTTCAGTCACCGGCTGCAACTCTATTAATAAACCGTTTATTATTAGTAGTAGTATTATTACACATCAACAAAGGCTGAGATAACTGATATATAACAATCAACTTTAATAACAAGATTAATTTCACTTACACTAATGACCTGGAGGTAATGAATGACCTTTAACCTGCTAACTCAGAACGCAGTTAGGTTAGGTCAATGTCAGGTTACTGTATATGCAAGTTTAATCAATGTTATGTTGACTTTTATGAGGAGAAAAATATATACGATTTATGTGTGTGATTTTTTCTATAAGGTATAAATTGTAAACAAAATGATACACTCAGTGAAAGAGATATTGAAATGAGTGTTACCTGTCAGGGTGAAATTGACGAGTAATCTAGACAGGACATAGACAAACAAATAGACAGACACACACACACACACACACACACACACACACACACACACACACACACACACACTATCTACAACATCGCGTTAGTTGATGGAATGTGTGCGAGTTGGTAACCCTCATATCAGTTCCCAATGAAGTTCGCGAAACAAAAATAAAAGACAAAAAATTGAGAGGGAGTTAATTGGAACCGACTGTGTCTTCTAATTAGTCCTGGTGTTGTTTTAAATATTGTGAGAGGGAGGTGAGAGGGAGGTGAGTAATGTTAATGGTGTCAGGGGTATTAGTGGTGTGGGGAGTGTGAGAGGTGTCAAGGAATACACACACACACACTCTTCTTGTTATTGTAGAGGTTAGGTTAGGTTAGGTTAGGTTAGGTTAGGTTAGGTTAGGTTAGGTTAGTACAGGTATTCTCCACATACGTTGATTATCATTACAACACACAAGATCGTCCTTATATACAGTCATAACAAAGAAGAATATTACCACACCTCAATATATAAACACACCTCAAGACGCTGCATTTCCTTCAAGGTTTGGGACACGATAACCAATTTCACCTTTACCTGTATTATGTCGTGACAGAACTACAATCCCTTACATCAATCGAGGGACCCAAGATGTCTATTCTCAGATTCTTCGTCTCACAATTCTCCCTCACGCAATATCCTTTTTACCTCTCATATATTTTCCTGAATCTATTTCAATCCTCCTTAAATCCTCGAGTGTCTGAGAGAAAGGAGTTGGGAGCCTCTCTTTCTCTCTCTAAAACCCATTGTTGTGATCCTCTCTTGTTTCTTGTCAGTTTTTTCTTCCCTGTGTTGTTAGGATTAAGCTGTAGCCTGGCAGTTTTGAAGCTAAAGCTGGTCCTTAGAATAAACCCGGGCAATTTTATAGTACAGTGTTGAGGTTAGAGAGTTAACGATGTGCTTTTAGTATATATATGGAAGATTATATAGGAGTGGCTTCTTGGTTTTATATATAATGTGTCTTTCTATTAGTAATTTGAGTTAAGCATTATTGTGGTTAGTCCCTAGCTGTGCTCTCTCTCTCTCTCTCTCTCTCTCTCTCTCTCTCTCTCTCTCCTATTATTCCATACGAGGACGATGATTTAACCCTTTGAAGTTGATTATTTAACCCTTTGAGGACGATGATTCAACCCTTTGAGGACGATAATTTAATAAAATAATATTCACCACTTTTGATTGTGATTGAAAGAGTAAATACAAATGATTCCAAGTTACAATAACGTTTGCAAATTTTTCTTGATTTGTATTCCTTTGATGTGATGAAAATGATAAGTCTGATATAAAATGTGAAAGTAACATGTAACATAAAAGCGAACCAGGAGATTAAAAAAAGAGAGATAAAAGGCAGAAATAAGAGAGAAGTGAAAGAAAAGCAAGGAGGAGAGAAAGGAGGAGAGAAAGGAGGAGAGATTCTCTTTAGGAGATATGGGTAAGAGAAGATGAATGGGAAGTAAGATAAAAGTGTAAAATAAAATAGTTGTATAATGCAGATGTTGGATAAGATGAAAGGATGGGGTGAAGGAAGGAAGGAAGGAGTGGGGGTGAAGGAGTGAGCGTGAAGGAGTGAGCGTGAAGGAGTGGATAGCATATGGCGTCGAATGGTTTGTGAAGAAGGAAGAATTGTTGATGGATTATGATGATGATGATGATGATGATGATGATGATGATGATGATGGATAATGATGATGATGATGATGCTGATGATGATGATAGATAATGATGATGATGATGATGATAGATAATGATGATGATGATGATGATGATAGATAATGATGATGATGATGATGATGTGTGAGTGAGAAACAAAAATTATTTAGATTCGTGAATTTTTTTGGAAATATTAAGATAAACTACATCTCTTACAGTATATATTAATGAATGAGTAAAGTGATATAATGTTGGTATATATATTTCCTCGTATTATCAACCAATTAACATTAAACGAATAAAGTTTCAAATAAAATAAAACTATAAACTATATTTTTAAACACAACCCAACACTAGTAAATTAATAAAAATGTATCAACTTTGAATTAAGACGATACTTCAATTTTAGTATCAGTAATGTTTTTGTTTTTTTGACTGAGTCGATACCTTGATTGTGATAAGGTAAAACACAAACACCCAGGTATATGTCGTGACTATGTAGAGCTCAAGGGAACATTATCCATCCAGCCGTAAAAATTACTCTCTCTCTCTCTCTCTCTCTCTCTCTCTCTCTCTCTCTCTCTCTCTCTCTCTCTCCTGGTGAACAGCCAATGGGATCGAGTTGAGGAAAGTTAACACAACTATAGCGATGTCCATGGCCCCCAGCTGAGCTATTTTAAAGACATCTCGTAAACTCTCAAACTTTCTTTCTAGTTTTATCTCTCTCTCTCTCTCTCTTTCTAAAAAAAAATTAAACTTTGTTGCTCTTATTCCTTCTCCTTCCCCCTCCTCCTCTGTAACCAGTTTTCAGTACTCAAATTTTTCACCTCGGGAAGTTCACTGGCAGCTTCAGGACTTGAGTTTCTGACAAGGAGGCAAAAAAATATAAATATATATTATAAGACTCAACTTTTCATCCCTTGTTCGTATCAGTTTGAGTTGGGAATATTTTTGATAAATTTGGTGAAATTGCGACAGAGAAAATCAGTATAATTTTATGATAAGTTTATATATACTCCACGCACGCACGCACGCACCCACGCACGCACACACACACACACACACACACACACACACACACACACACACACACACACACACACACACACACACACACACACACACACACCATATAAAAGACATCACCTATAAACGTAATAAATATATTAAACCTAAAAACAATAAAACACACCTAACATTATCACCTGTTCTCTCTTAATTATCCCAGTTTACCTTGACCTGCACATCATATTTCTACAAACTTAATCTAATATATATGTCTGTTCATCTCTCACTGAGCACCACGGACACAAACACTCAATAATTACGTGGATAATAAACGCATCCCAACTAACACAAACTACATTAGCCATCATTTCCCTGTTCCATTAAGCCTTGTGGATAGTGTCCAGATTCTCAGTACACACCACGATATGGAATCACTCGTCTGTACCTGAGGTTGAATGTGATTATCTCTATATTCTGTCAGGTGGGAGAAATTAGCTCGTATATATGCTAGGGCAATAAAGGGTATCATCCTTAGCAGAGCGGAGTGTCCAGGACTCTATCTAACGTGTGGAATGAACCAGATTCCCCTTCTCATCACGTCTCTGAATGGCATCAAAGACCATCATCCAACACAAGCACCAAAGATTCACGCATTCCCTCCCAGCCAATGAGCACAGGTTCAAAGATTCACGTATTCCCTCTCAGCCAATCAGCACCAGTGCCAAGATTCGCGCATTCTCTCCCAGCCAATCAGCACGTGAGAGGGGCGGAGACTCGGCACCTGTTTGATAGTTCAGTAATTTAAAGCCAGAGAGAGAGAGAGAGAGAGAGAGAGAGAGAGAGAGAGAGAGAGAGAGAGAGAGAGAGTAATGGGCCATTATAAGAGGAGAAACACACACACTTTAATTGGGGTCACCTGTAGTGAATGTTGAGTCCGTCTCTAATTAATTGTTGTCAGGTAAATTAATTACAGGTGGTTATTATTATGTTGTGAAAGAAGATATTGGCACACACACACACACACACACACACACACAAACACACACACACACACACACACACACACACACACACACACACACTCGACTGTACATTTATCTTGCAATAAAGGGAATGAACAGCATAATTGTTTTCTAATTAGCCACGATTTATATTGCTGTTCTAACTCAGGAAATTAATCTGATTCAAGAGTATATTAGCTGAGGTCATTAAGGGCGTCATTTATTAGAAAAATTGGTGAAGTTTGTATCTTATTAACTTAGGACAGGAATATAGTTCACATTAACCGAGAAATGGAATATATTTCGTATCAAGAGAGAGAGAGAGAGAGAGAGAGAGAGAGAGAGAGAAGGCCATGTAAGACCTTGCTGGTGACTAAGCCGTTTCAGACCTCAGCTCGTGAAAGCAAAGAGAGTCAATGGACCAGAAACTAATGCACGAAATTCCATGATTTTCTGTGTTTTCGGAAGCACACACACACACACACACACACACACACACACACACACACACACGCACACACACACACACACACACACACACACACACACACACACACACACACACACACACACACACACACACACACACACACACACACCCACCTAAACATAATATTCCTCACAGCACTCAACCCACATTACACTTTCCTCCACACCGCCATCAAAGAAAACGCGATGAGTAGATTATTATCCACAAGAGGAATATATTTCAAACCCTCCAAGTAACTCCTAATTCCAGACCTCCATAACAAATGATGTTTCTCTCTCTCTCTCTCTCTCTCCTACACGTTTAATACCTGTCTTTCTCTAAGTACACTTCCTCTGATCAGTTCGTTCTAATCTAAGAGAGAGAGAGAGAGAGAGAGAGAGAGAGAGAGAGAGAGAGAGAGAGAGAGAGAGAGAGAGACAGAGAGAGAGAGAGAGAGGAACAAAACAAAAAACATAAAATAAAGAAAATAAACAATCACAAACTATCAATTAAACCCTTTCCTTACCAACAATCACAACAATAAACAAAGAACCAATCACATCTTAAGCATAAAACATTCCTTCTCCCTAAAACCCGGTCTCCCTCTCAGTTAGTATTTCCAGGCAGAGTTTATATAAGGGCCTTGGCCGGTGGTCATGTCGACTCAAATTTGGCCTCACGAGCAAGACGGAAATTGAAAAGGAAATTTGATGGAGTCGGGAAGGTCTCAATGGTCTTTTGATTTATGTTTTTAGTGTACTGAGACCTTTTGAGACCTTTTTTTTAGACCTTTTGGGATTTATTGAGAAATTTTGAGACCTACTGCGGCCTATTGAGACCCTTTGAGACATATTGAGACTTCCTGAGACCCGTTGAGACCTATTAGGACCTACTGAAATGGATTGAGACTTACTAAGACCATTTGAAAACCTATTGAGATCTATTGAAACCTGTGGAGACCTTTTGGTAACCCATTGAGGCCTATTGAGACTTCCTGAGACCTGTTGAGACCTACCTAGACCTATTAAAACCCATGGAGACCATTTGAGAACCTATTGAAACCTATTAAGACCTACTGAGACTGCATGTGTCTATTTATCTGTCTGTCAATGTAACAACGTCAATAAACCACACCAGCATTATAAGCATGGCACACTACTCCGACCCCCCCCAACTCTCATTCTCCCCTTTACAGAGCTGCTGCCAGGGCTAGTAGACTCTGCAGAGCTTCAATACGGTGGCATAGAGTCCGGCCAGACAGCCTCAGACTCTACAGGTACTGGAGCCTCACTCTCCTCCCTCTGGTCCTACAGCACAGTTACCGAAGACAGGTGAGTGTAATTGGGTGTATTGAAGTCTTCCTGTTGAACACCTGTGATACACTCTGAGGGGTGTAGGCGGGTGTATTAAACAGGTCTTTCCATTCTACAGGCACTAGCGTCAGGTGTATGTGTGTGTGGGTACTGTAGTTTATTACATTAAGGTGTGTAGCTGTGTGTGGGTGTAGGTAGGTTTAGTAAGATGTAGAGAGGGTGTAGATTTGTGTTAGGGAGGTAGAGGGTGTAGAGGGGTGTTATTTGAGTTCTGGAAGGTGAGTGTTGTAAATGTTATAGAAGGTTGTAGGAGGTGTTGTATAAGATGTAGAGGTTGTAGGTAGGTGTTGTATAAGATGTAGAGGTTGTAGGTAGGTGTTGTAAGAGGTAAAGAAAGTGTAGATTGATATTATGAAGACAGAAGGTGTTAAGGTGTGTTAATTGAGGTCTAGAGGGTACAGGTGAGTGTGAAGGGTTCCACAGTGTTATCTACCTGTCGTCTATCACCTGTGTGTAACCAATATCACCCCAGGTATTGTGTATCTGGCGTTTGATTTCATTCACTTGGACCATTTTACTCTTTAATAGGAACGTGAATAATGACATAGTTAAAAATTGAATAAATAAATAGAAGATTGATTATAAAAGTCAATTGGGATTTACGTGTATAAAATCAATACATCGTTTAGACAAAATTAACGACATCATTAAAGTAAAAAAAAATGTATCAAGGAAAAATTATAAGTTAAATTATTTTGAGGTGTCTTAAATATGTAATTACCCTTGATAGTTTTTGTGAATAAGTAGGTAATTAGAGGTAACCTTGTGTACCTGAGAGAGGACACACACACACACACACACACACACACACACACACACACACACACACACACACACACACACACTATACAACCATGTACTCACAAGCCCGCGAGAAATTCTAAGTATATACTAAACACAAATTCATATGCAAATGACCACCGCAGGTAACTCAGTACACACACATATCGCATTACTAAACCAACTTTAAAATCTAATAGTTGTAAATTATTAATGTAAACAGGACGTAAATGTACTTGTTATGGTTGTAAACGGTTGTAAATAAGAAATATATTAACTTAGATATAGATTAGACAAACAGACATACAAAACTTATAAGGTGTATGTATGTATGTATGTATGTATGTATGTATGTATGTATGTATGTATGTATGTATTAAGAAGAGCAACGTGAAACTAATCGACACACAATGGCAGACAAGTTATAAGACTTCCTCCCTTAAAGCTGCTTAGCCAGTCACCAATCAGACCTAACCCTCAGCGAATACAGAACACTACGGCTATATCAGTCATTAACCCAAAGCTTATGTATGTAAATATGTACTGCAGGTAATTACAGGTAAAGGTAATGATTCTTAATTTGGTGGAATCAATGTGAAGGTTCATTAATGGTCAAAATACCTAAGGTGATTGATGTTATAATTTTACTACTGTGTTACAACAACCCCCCACTCACGCCCACCCCTTCACACCCACCTCTCCACACCCACCTCTCCACACCCACTCCTTCACACCCACTCCTTCACGCCCACTCCTTCACACCCACCCCTCCACACCCACCACCTTCCACCCTAGTAAACAAGGGGTTACAGAACGAAAAAAAAAAACTAATAATTCCCCGAAAAATACATCAAAAATAAAGTTCATGGAAGATAAAACACTCTTTTTACAGAGGATAAAAACATGACCTAAAAAAATAAAAAAATAAAAAATTCTCTCTGAAGCTAAAAAACAAAACAAAAAAACAACAAAAACTTTAATAAATAAACACAAGTTAATTTAAATCATTGTTGACCTCGACTCATGATCAATACGAGAACAGGAACTGATAAATACACTAAAGGCTGGAAATCTTTTAAGTTATTATCGTGAAGTATAATAATAATCGACAACAATGGTTTCCCTTGAGGTGGAAACTGTATAATAAGTCTTTCCTTGTTATCAAATACAAAGGTAAGTTTATTTTAAGAACTTTGTGTTAAAACGAGTATGTGTAAAGTAAATTCAGTAATATTTCTGTGGTATTTATAATCCAAGTCACTTTTCATTACATGTAAACTCTAACCATTTTTTTTTCTTCATTTGTAATTCTAAGATAAAATATTTGTTGT
>NW_024713129.1:11969536-12037036 GCF_018991925.1 Homarus americanus
TTTTTCAGCGGGTTCGTTCCTCCGGTATTAAAGAATATAATACCGGAAAAAATATGGTAAGTAGGTGTAAAATGCGTACGTTATTCGCAAGGGTGTTTTCCCCGTCCGCTATTGTGTTGTAGTGAAAGAATGAGTTGGAGCTTAATGGATTTAAGAAAGCCATTGAAGCTGTAGAGGGAAGGGGGGGCGCTGAGTAGGAGGGAGGGGTGAGGAATGAACACGGATGGAGGGGGGGGAGGAGGGGGAGGAATAGAGATAACAGTGGTGAGTGAGGGAAGGAAGAGAGTGTGTGTGTGTGTGTGTTAGAATGGATCAATGGTGAAGAAAGGAAGGAAGGAAGGAAGGAAGGAAGGAAGGAAGGAAGGCGAAGGAAGGAAGGGTAGGGCGAAGGAAAGAAGGAAGGAAGGAAGGAAGGAAGGAAGGAAGAAAGGAAGGAAGGAAGGAAGGAAGGAAGGAAGGAAGGTGACGTGTCTTAGAATGGATCAATGGTAAAATAGAAACAATTCTCCAGACAAGTTCAATAAAATATAAACATCAAATTTCGATTTTTTTTTCCACGACACCAAAACATCTGAAAACCAACACACCTGAACCATACCAACACACCTGAACCATACCAACACACCTGAACCATACCAACACACCTGAACCATACCAACACACCTGAACCAATAGTAAACAAACACACATACATACACATTCATCTATAACAAACTAACTTAATACATCCACTTAAACATATACTTAAGTGTCGATACTAAGGACCGTTTATGTTGATATACGAGTAGTGACCTATATTTTTCATTCATTCATATTCATTCAAACTTTTTCCTGCCGTGGTGTGGGTGAGGGGAGAGGGTGAGGGGTGAGGGTGAGGGGAGGGGGGGGACAGATGGTGGTGAGGGTGGCTAGACAGATGGTGGTAGTCTGGTTTTTATCATATAACAGCTGGTGGGTTTCTGTGCCACCTGGGAGGATGTTGCTGGTCCACTGGGAGGGGTGGGGAGGTAGGGAGGTGGTGGGGAGGGGATTTTATCACTGAGAGCATCAGATAGTGTACTTAGTTACTGGTGAGTGAAGGAGAGTGCGTACATAAGGGGAGGCAACACAACACAGCACAGCACAGCACAGCACAGCACTACACTACACTACACTACACTACACTACACTACACTACACTACACCACACTACACTACACTACACCACATAACTACACCACACCAAGCACAACACTACACTACACCACACCACACAACACAGCACAACACTACACTACATCACACTATGGTACCATACTAGCACTACACTACACTACACTACACTCATACCACACTACAATTACACTACACAACACAGCACAACACTACACTACACTACACTACACCACACTACACTACACTACACTACACAACACTCACACTACACACACACACAGCACAACACTACACTACACAACACAACACAACACAACACAACACTACACAACAACACAACACAACACAACACAACACAACACAACACTACACAACAACACAACACAACACAACACAACACAACACAACACACAAACGAAGGAGAGAGGAGGTAAAGGGCCCAGACTGGTGGTGGCAGAGGTCGAGGTATAAAGTTAAAACAACCGACGACCGTAAAAATATTCTGTAATGTTGAGAGAGAGAGAGAGAGAGAGAGAGAGAGAGAGAGAGAGAGAGAGAGAGAGAGAGAGAGAGAGAGAGAGAGGATAAATAAAAGATGAAGTAAATGTTTATAAAATGACCTTGATGGAGTGATTGAGGAAGTGGGGAGAAGGGTGAGAATGAGTTAGGAATTCATACTCGTTGTTTAAAGAATTGTGGCAATGTGGATGAGAGGAAAATACATATAAGTCTACTACTTTTTGTTCTTCTACAACTGTTATTTTACGACTTTTGTTCATCAACGACTATATAATGTTCTACAACTTTCTGTTCATCATCTGTTATTCTTCTCCGACTCTAACTCACCTACGAGTAAGTCATTCATCAAGGTGTTTCTTTATAATCAGAGACTCTCGAGGCTCTTAACACCATTAGCCAACATGACAACTTTCCACACAACATGATTAAAAAATTTAGTTACCCAGACTTTTACGACAAGGACATAAACATTCTTCTTTGTCATGTGTCCCTTAGTGTTTGTTTGGTGTTTAGATTGTCATTGTTTATATGTTCTATAACCACAAGAAGATTGTAACAATAAAAAGGAAAATGAAGATTATTTTTTTACGCAATAACAATAACAACACCAATAACAACAACAAAAACAACAAAAACATCATCATCAACAATAACAACAACAACAAAATTATCATCATCAACATCAACAACAATTAACTATATTTACGAGTTCCTTCAAACAGTCATTACCTGTAAGTTATATCCACACTCAGACTCAACACAGGTGAGAATAATAACTACGAATAAATGATCTTAATGAGGATACTGGACTGTGAACTCTACCACGCTACAGAGAACAAAAAAAAAATCACTTGGTCATTGTGTGTTTGAGTGTAAAGAGAAGACTAACCATTTTGTAGCACGCAAGGTGAATGATCCTGTTATTACAAGGCCAGGGTTGGGCGTAAGATATATAGCCTAGAATATCATCCTTTCTTGAGAGACTATACGGTATGTGTGTCCACTTCAGGGTGTCTCATAAAACTGTATACACGTTGTCTTCATGGTAGATTACGTGAATTATTGGATTAAAACAGGATTATTGTCTTTGTTTATTGGAGACTTCACACATTAACAAGTGAATGTTGATGTTGTAGTATAATTATTTACGTGATATCAGTGAAATATCCAAGAAAATCAAGGTGTTAGTGTGAATACATTTTTCTGGGACGATCTGTAGTAAATACAAAATAAAACAGAAAGGAACTTGGTTTATTGGAGCTAGGATTACAGACAAGGGATAAATGATAGTTACAGCGCGAATGAATCAAGGGAGAAAAAATGAGTTAAAGATTACAAGGAAGGAAAACAAGAAAAACTAATCACAGAGGTAGTAATGCAGCGTAAATCATTGACAACACATTATACTCTATGATTTATAGAATACAACCACTAATACCTATTTGTGTTGCGGTGAAAAAAAAAAGAATTCTATCTGGCAGTCAGTTGATATACCATCATGCGACTAGCTCCTAAGGGCAAAAATCACCACCAAACATGACCTTTAGCACTGTCTTGACCCAACCCTTGACGTGTGAGGTACAGGACAGGTGGATACGGTAATTACGAATATGTGTGAAAGACGTTTTATATAGAATAATCGTAGGACATAATTTTTAACCATTAACGATGATTTATAGAAATATCGTAAATGGTCAGAATGAGGCGTCTTACATCATCTTACTTCAGTCAAATATGAAAAGTTGAGTCTCGTTGTGAAGGGTTAAAGGTGTGAGAAGAAGGATTTATCTGACTATAGAGGAGATAAGACTTGCTGTGTGTTGGTGCGGGAAGGAAGAAAGAGGAAATGATGAATAAGAGGAAAGTAGAGAGTAAGAGATAATGAGAAGAAACAAAAATAAATAAGGGCAAGAAAAATACGAGGAGAGGAAGAGGAGGAGGAGGAAGATGATGAAGAAGAGGAGAAGAATGATTATGAAAAATAGGAGAAAGAGGGGGGGGGGAGGAAGAGGAAAAAAGAGGAGAAAAAGAGGAAGAGGATGGGGAACAAAGAGACGAGGCTCCGGGTTTGTTCATGACGAAGCCTGGAAAATATTTTGGAAGAGTTTGGACACAAAAAAAAATGTCGTAAGCCATGAAATGTGAATGACGGCCAAGGGTGAGGGAGGGGAGAGCAGGGGGGAGAAGAGGGAGGGGAGGGGAGGAGAGAGAGGGTATGATGATGAGGTGGGGAGAGAGAGAAGGGGGAGAGGAGAAGGGAGGGGAGGACATAAATAACGGAGGGTGGAACGAGGGAGTAAAAAAAATAGACCTTATAGTGGTTCCCTACACAATGAGACAATATGGCCGAGGCACTGCACATGACATCCTTCATTTCCTCAACAGTAAAGGTACCTAACAATATAACAACACTACAAACACAATAACCAGACACCATAAACATCATTATTGTGTTAGTATAGTGACCAGAGACCCAATACATTTCTTTTTTATTCAACATTTCCACAGTAAAAATCACTCCTCATTAGAGCCCTCCCCAAAAAATTTCTTCCAGTGTATATTAGACTAATTATGTATGACAGCATTATTTGGGTGACCTTATTAGTAAAGGTCAGAGGTCGTTGATGACGTCACTAGAGGGATGATTTAGTGAACTGTTTCATTTTTTTTTTACGTTTTAATGGAGTCATGTTCTGCCTGACGTCTCCTGACACACTGACTCTCCTGATACACTGACTCTCCTGATACACTGACTCTCCTGACACACTGACTCTCCTGATACACTGACTCTCCTGATACACTGACTCTCCTGACACACTGACTCTCCTGACACACTGACTCTCCTGATACACTGACTCTCCTGATACACTGACTCTCCTGATACACTGACTCTCCTGACACACTGACTCTCCTGATACACTGACTCTCCTGATACACTGACTCTCCTGACACACTGACTCTCCTGACACACTGACTCTCCTGATACACTGACTCTCTGAACACTGACTCTCCCATACCTCGACTTCCTGACACCTGACTCTCCTGATACACTGACTCTCCTGACACACTGACTCTCCTGATACACTGACTTCTCCTGATACACTGACTCACTGATCTCCTACACTGACTCTCCTGACACACTGACTCTCGACTGATACACTGACTCTCTCACTGACTGATACACTGACTCTCCTGACACACTGACTCTCCTGACACACTGACTCTCCTGATACACTGACCTCCTGACACTGATTCTCCTGGATACACTGACTCTCCTTATACACTGACGTCTCCCTACACTGACTCTCCTGACACACTGACTCTCCTGAGTACTGACTCTCCTGGACACACTGACTCTCCTGACACACCGAATCTCCTGACACACTGACTCTCCTGACACACTGACTCTCCTGACACACTGACTCTCCTGACACACTGACTCTCCTGATACACTGACTCTCCTGACACACTGACTCTCCTGACACACTGACTCTCCTGATACACTGACTCTCCTGACACACTGACTCTCCTGACACACTGACTCTCCTGAGACACTGACTCTCCTGAGACACTGACTCTCCTGAGACACTGACTCTCCTGAGACACTGACTCTCCTGATACACTGACTCTCCTGAGACACTGACTCTCCTGATACACTGACTCTCCTGATACACTGACTCTCCTGATACACTGACTCTCCTGATACACTGACTCTCCTGATACACTGACTCTCCTGACACACTGACTCTCCTGATACACTGACTCTCCTGACACACTGACTCTCCTGACACACTGACTCTCCTGACACACTGACTCTCCTTAAGTAAAGTTTTGTTTTTTACCCTTAAGCTGATTAACATATTTACTATGCGAGTGTGTAATATTTTTTCCTCCAAGCTTCAAACTTTCAAGAAGCTTACCTCACGCTTGAAAAAAATAATTGTTTTTTTTTTGGGGGGGGGTTGGTATTTTGAGTTAGAATTATTAATATCATAAGAGACACAAAAAAAATAACCTGTGAGAAATATGAGCATTGTATTTTAAGCTTCACAAGAGAGAGAGAGAGAGGAGAGAGAGAGAGAGAGAGAGAGAGAGAGAGAGAGAGAGAGAGAGAGAGAGAGAGAGAGAGAGAGAGAGAGAGAGAAAATACAGACATCTTGTAAGCAACCTTCCCTCTTCACGAATAGAAGGATGCCTGAGGAAGGAAAGAGAGGAGGATAAGAGGGAGGCACAGAGAGCGAAGGAGGAGGAATGTAGGGAGGGAGGAAACGAGGAGGAGAGAGGAGGAGCAAAACGTAGAACGGGTATGAAGGAAAGGAGGGAAGAAACGTGAGGAAGAAGGGAGGGAGGGAGGGAAGGAGAGAAGGAGGGAGGAGGGAGGGAAGGAGGGGGGAGGAGGTAGGACCGGGTCACGAGCTTAGAAATATTTCGGAAAGGCTAAAGATAAGAACGAAGGAGGTTAAAAATGAGAAGAGAAGACGGAGAGGAGAGAGAGAGAGAGAGAGAGAGAGAGAGAGAGAGAGAGAGAGAGAGAGAGAGAGAGAGAGAGAGAGAGAGAGAGAGAGAGAGAGAGAGAGAGAGAGAGAGAGAGAGAGACCATAAATAATTGGTTGTAAACTTTTTCTTAAACACACTCTACTGCCGCTGCTTGAGGTGAGGAGGACGGAGATAAAGGAGAGGAGGAGAGAGATGGAGAGGGAGAAGGAGAGGGAGAAAGGAGAGAGGGAAAGAGGGAGAGGGAGAGAGGGGGTACAGGAAAGACAGAAGAAAGAATGAGAGGGAGTAACAAAGATAGAACTGGATAAAAAAGCCGAAGGAATAAAAAAAAAGAGAGAAGAAGAAGAAAAAGAGAAAGCGAAAGAGAGAATAGAGAAAAAAGAAAAAGTATTATGACAATGATTACAAATAAAACTCCGCCTTTATCTAACTAAATCATTATCATAATCAAGTAATATAAATTAACTTCATCATCACAACTCTAATTGCTCATCAAAATAAAAAATCAACGTATAAGATTTTGAACATCGTATTGAAAGTCGAACACATAATCTACACCTCATTACAATGTTATTCCTCAGTCACTATATTTTTTTTTCCCCTAGGACAATAAACTCCATAATTCAGTTTAGTGAGAAAACAAAGACTTCACACTCTGAATACACAGCCGAGTGAACTCTTTCTTAAGTTCTATTGTTTCCTGGGAGAAGAGAGAGAGAGAGAGAGAGAGAGAGAGAGAGAGAGAGAGAGAGAGAGAGAGAGAGAGAGACCAAAACATGCTATCATGATCAACTTGGTGGGGTAAGCTAGTTAAAAATCGCTTTCTCTCCCACTCGCCGTTGTTAGTAAGTTTAGCCAGACCCACGTTGCGCCACTTAGCGAACTGAGCAAATTATACGCCATTAACGATGAATTATTGTTGCTTTGGCTAACTCAGTCATACATCATGCTGAAAACACGCCGAAGGCCACCTCTCGTTCACACACACACACAGCGGACCTGGCTCAGTTGTTTCTCCGTTTGGCTGACTTTAATTTGGTCACTGACAGCCAGTCTGGTCGTGTATGGGTAGACCGTTCACTGATTTTTATTCCTGATATTTCTGAATTAAAGTTGATATTCGCTCGGTGACAAATGCAAACTGGTTACTGAATACTTTCTATGCATCTCACTGGGTCGATTTTTTTTTCTTTTTATTAGCTGATAACTAGATCAATCACTGAACAGTTTTAATGACTTTGGTGATTGAGAGAAAAAAGTCGTGGAGAACAGAGAGATAGTAAATGTTCTCTTCATTCTCTCAATATTGTTCTCCTTCAATGATGATGATGATGATGATGATGTGGTTATTCTGGCATTTTTCTGTTCACGTCAAGATTATAGACACCATAGCTCATTTAGTTTGATAATTATACACCCTAACGTTATCTGGCGAGGTGAGATGAGATAAATTAGGTTAGGTTAGGTTAGGTTAGGTTAGGTTAGGTTAGGGTGTTAATCATTTGAAATAAACTAAAATGTCTAACCCTTACGTGATCTAGTTTCTCTCGATTTGACTGACTTACACACAAAACCACTTAACAACCACGCGTAAACCACTCCCCGTTTTCTTTTACAACTCTTCCCACTTTCTTTTTGGCTTCAAGACTGTAAGTTTGTTTTGAAGTTTGTTTACAAGGCAGCTATGAACACCAGAGGAGAGAAAAAATAGGCAGTATTCTTCTCACTGTTTCTCTGAAGCGTCCAGGAAGAATGAGATTTAGTTTTCATAAGTCGAGGTGGGAAGAACATTGCCTCAGTGCCATTGTTTACACAGGAAGTTATAGTTTACAAATGCCTTCGTGTTTGGGAGTTATAATGATGTATCTTTAAGATGGTGGAAAGTTAGTTTTTGGAGGCTGGGGTTGTGAGAAAGTTAGCTTTTGGAGGATGGGGTTGTGAGAAAGTTAGTTTTGGAGGCTGGGGTTGTGAGATAGTTAGTTTTTGGAGGATGGGATTGTGAGAAAGTTAGTTTTTTGAGAATGGAATCGAAATGTTGAATGAAGGTGTTGTAATTTTATTTAATTTACAGTTAGGTTAGGTTAGGTTAGGTCAGGTCAGGTCAGGTCAGGTTAGGTTAGATCAGGTCAGGTTAGGTAAGGCTAGGTTAAGACCATACCTGTAACACATATTCTGTATAATTAACGTGATGACAGGTGAAACATTTCAAATCAGTTTACAATGTTGGACTGAAAGCTAAGTTTAATTGGTGTTTGTCCCCCGCCGGAGTGATTTGATTATTCATAATTTCATACTCACAATTCTGGTTGTCTGTCTGTGTTTGTCTGTTAATCTGTCTCTCTGTCTTTTTGCCTATGTATCTGTCTGTCTGTTTGTATGTCTCTTTCTTTCTCATGCTTTAAGATTATCTCTCTCTCTCTCTCTCTCTCTCTCTCTCTCTCTCTCTCTCTCTCTCTCTCTCATCATTAGTTCCGTCCCACATAAAGCCTCAATCAACTTACACTTGATCAATAAACCAATCCCATCACAGGTAAACAAACTAATTAACTAATGCCTCAGGTAATATATCTCTTTCTGTCTCTCTCTCACTCACTCACCTGGCACGGGAACAGGTACGACCACGCACTGCACGGCGACCAGCACGAACTGACGCCGTACTTCCAGGATTATGACAACACTACCAACATCACAGCTCAACTTGGCTCTACAGCTTATCTGAACTGTAGGGTCAATAGACTTCGAGACAAGACGGTAAGTGTAAACAATTTATCATAAGCTGTCAAACTCTCTTATTGTTTACATTAGAAAGTTTTTTTTAGTTTTTTAGTTAAGACTTTTTTTTCTTTTTTTTTACCTGAATATTTTTTTTTTTCTGTGGTTGGTAACACTGTTTTTTGTTTATTTACGTTTTGTGTTTCTTGCAGGTTGGTAACATTGTTTTGTTGATGTTTTTATATATGTTTGTGTATCTTTCATATTCCTCTATCTACTTATGTCTATCTCTCAGTATCTCTCTATCTCTCTCTCCCTCGCTCTATTTATCTCTATCTCTCTCACTCTATCTCTTACCGTTACATATCTATCTCCCTCTATCTCTCTCTCTATCACCCTCTATCTCTCTCTCTATCACCGTCTATCTGTCTTGTCTTTAAACCTTTCTCACAATGTTCTTATCTTTACAGGTGTCGTGGGTGAGGCGAGATGGTAGCAAGATTAAACTGCTCACCTGGGGCCTCCACACCTACAGTAATGACGCCAGGTGAGATATACACAGAGGGAGGGAGGGGGGAGGAGGGGAGGGAGGGTGGAGGGAGGGAGGGAGGAGGGAGTGAGGGAGGAAGGAGGGAGGGAGGGAGGAGGGAGGGAAGAGAGAAAGTAAAGGGAATATAAAACTCCCATTCATATCTTTCTTTCTTCTCCCTGACTCATGTTGTGGTGTACAGGAAGAGAGAGAGAGAAAATGAGATAGAGAGACAAAGAGACACCAAGAGGGAGGGGGGATACTAAGATAGACAAAAAAAGACATTATGTAGTAGTGAGAGGGAAGGAAGGGAGAGAAAATTGTCAGTGAATGAAGAAATAAGAGAGAATGTCAATTAAAGCAGAGAACATGGAGAAATAATGGTATATAATGGAGAGAGAGAGAGAGAGAGAGAGAATATGTGTGTGTGGGTAAAAAGTAACATAGTTTTCCGGCAATGGGTTTCATTCTCCTACAGCAGTAAGACCCGAGAGATAGAGAACTTAGCTGAGAAGAAGAAGGTCATATCTGTGATGTATGAGATCTTGATGAGGTGTTTGCTAGTCGGGCTGAGGTAATGAGCCGTATGACATGTGGTAATGAGGGTGATTATGTCGCGGGCGGGGGAGAGAGAGAGAGACAGAATCTGGGTTACGCCTCTCTACCCAGCAAGATCCTTCAAGGGTAAATAAAATATATGAAAAAGTTGAAAATATACGAAAAGTTTGACCATTGTATAGCTTATGGTTGTGAAGCTTACTCTGTTGGGGGTATATATCTAGTAGTCTGTCTGTCTGTGTGTTTGATTGTAGCCTTCACACACCCATTTTCTCTCTTCCCTCCTTCTCCTTCCTCGTTCTCTCTCTCCTCCCTCCCTCCCTTCCCTCCACGTTCCTCCCTCCCTCCCTTCTCTCCCTCCTCCTTCCCTTCTCTCTCGTTCTCTCTCTCTCCCTCCTTCCCCGTTCTCTCCTCCCTCCCTTCCTTCTCTCTCTCCTCCCTTCCCCGTTCTCTCCCTCCTCCCTTCCCTTCTCTCTCTCCCTCTTCCCCTCTCTCTCCCTTCCCTTCTCTCTCTTCTCCCCTTCTCTCTCCTCCCTTCTCTCTGTTCTCTCTCTCCCTCCCTTCCCCCCTGTTCTCTCTCTCCCTCCCTTCCCCGTTCTCTCTCTCCCTCCCTTCCCCGTTCTCTCTCTCCCTTCCCCTTCCCTTCTCTCTCTCCCTCCCTTCCCGTTCTCTCCCTCCCTCCCTTCCCCTTCTCTCTCTCCCTCCCTTCCCCGTTCTCTCTCTCTCCCTCCCTTCCCCGTTCTCTCCCTCCCTCCCTTCCCTGTTCTCCTCTCTCCCCTCCCCTTCCCCGTTCTCTCCCTCCCTCCCTTCCCCTTCTCTCCCTCCCTTCCCTTCCCCGTTCTCTCCCTCCCTCCCCTTCCCTGTTCTCTCTCTCCCTCCCTTCCCCGTTCTCTCTCTCCCTTCCCCTTCCCCTTCTCTCTCTCCTCCCTTCCCTTCTCTCTCTCCCTCCCTTCCCCGTTCTCTCTCTCTCCCTCCCTTCCCTTCTCCTCTCCCTTCCCTTCTCTCTCTCCCTGTTCTCTCTCTCCCTCCTTCCCCGTTCTCTCTCTCCTCCCTTCCCTTCCTCTCCCTCCTCCCCTTCCTTCCCTTCTCTCTCTCTCCCTCCCCCTCCCTTCCCCTCTCTCCCTCCCTTCCCCTTTCTCTCCCTCCCTCCCTCAACAATTCTCGTGTATTTACTTTCAGACACTCAGTAAAGTCTCTTTCTCTCTCTCTCCAGATACTCCCTGAGCTTCGAACACCCAAACAACTGGAAACTTCAGATCAAGTACACACAGAGACGGGACCAGGGCACGTATGAGTGTCAGGTTTCCACTCACCCCCCTAAAGTCCTCTCTGTCAGACTCAACATCGTAGGTATGTCAGAGTGAGGTTGTGTTTACCTTTGTCTTATGTGCAGTGTGTCAGAATTTTTGTATAGTTGTGTTTTGTTGATAAATGTCAGATGCATATATATATATTTTTTTCTGTTGATGGTTAAGTCAAGGTATCCGATTTTATCCGAATATTCGTTTTGTATCATAAATAAATCAGATGTGTTTTTTATTTGTGTTATTACGTCCGATTTTTATATCCGATTTCTCGTTTTCTGTTTCATGATAATTCCGATTTTCCTTTTATTTCTGTTATCTCGTATGAAAATAACTTATTGAAAAATGTAGTAAAACCCAAAGAGTTGAAGCACCGAAACTCACTGAGGCAAGAACATCACTCGAGTATAAAGTTTGGTTGTGTAGAAAGAATTCCAATTTGAGTTTCTCTCCTGAAGGTGGCGACGAAAGTAAGGTACACGAAGGCATAAACCAAACTGGGTACTACTGATGATATAAGACTTTCTCGTGTACCGATATATTTTGGTATGTATGAACGTCCGTCTGGTATTGGGGAGTCAGTTAACGCAGCAGAGATTTAGTGAACGCTTCCGAAAGGTTGTAAACGTGTGCAAGAGTCAGTGAACGTCTTCGAATCAATGAACCCGCAGCTTCGAATCATTGAACCCGCAGCTTCAAATAAGTGAACCTGCAACTTCAAATACGTGAACCCGCGGCTTCGAATCAATAAACACAGCTCAACAAATCCCTAACCCCTTATGCCACTTCCCTAACCCAAGATATATAATTATTTTAGACATTTTTAAGAGGAGGAGAATTGATCACCTCGACATACACCACAAGTCACGTATCTAACCCTTGTCTCTGTGTCCTCCCACACCACCACCACTACCTCCTGGGACTTGTGGTATTGGCTGTGACGATTCACCTGGTTTAGTCCTCCTCAGTATCGGTGAACATATTTGACCTAATGAACCTTAAGTCAGTTTAACATTATGGATTATGTGTTTAATTAAATAATGATATTGATAATTATTATATTACTAAAACTGAAAATATTTAAGATGATACTACTACTACTACCACTACTACAACTACTACTACTACTACTACTACTACTACTACTACTACTAATAATAATAATAATAATAATAATAATAATAATAATAATAACCACAACAAACAAAGCCGCAACAACAAAACAAAAACAACAACAATAAGGGGACAAGGAAACCACGGGAAACACAAAGGTATATAATGAAAGACACCTGAACAAAGACTGAATATAATTAAACAGATAACACACAGGTAACACAGCCAGGTAACAGCTGTCTCCACACACTATTAAGGATGCTGTGAATAAGATGTCCTTATATTTCCCCCCGTCGCCACTTTACTGGTATAAACTGACAGCAATATTGTCTCATGCTCAGAGTATTTTATCATCTGGGGTTTGTTACCATGGAGGGACCTTGGTGGAGTGAGGTTCATTTGTGTCTTATTGTGATATGGAGAAGAGTTTGTGGGGAGAGAGAGAGAGAGAAATGAGAAAGAATGGTATACAAGGGAGGACGAGATAGATAAGAGAGAGAGAGAAGGAGAAGGAGAAGGAGAAGGAGAGAGAGAGAGAGAGAGAGAGAGAGAGAGAGAGAGAGAGATACAAGAGGGACGAGATAGATAAAAGAGAAGAGAGAGAGATGGAGGAAAATGAGAAAGAATGAGATGCAAGAGGAGCAAGGATAGATAGTAGAGAGAGAGAGAACCAGATAGATAACACAGGAGAGAGAGAGAGAGTCATGCAGGAAGAAGGGGTGAGGAGAGAGAGAGAGAGAGAGAGAGAGATGGAGAGAGAGTCATATGAGGAAGAAGGTGAGGAGAGAGAGAGAGAGAGAGAGAGAGAGAGAGATGGAGAGGAGAAATGAGAAGAGAATAGAGATTAAGAGGGCAAGAATAGATAGTAGAGAGAGAACCAGATAGATAACACAGGAGAGAGAGAGAGAGAGAGAGAGAGAGAGAGAGAGAGAGAGAGATTCACCACTAAACAACAAACCACGAGATAAACCACCAAAGTGTAAAAAATAATAATAAAGACGAGAATAAGTTGGGGCAGACAAGGTGAAGGAGGGAGTGAGTGTTTTGGTGAAGAGGATCTGGTGATGATAGAGTAACGTGATCATACGGGAAGAAGGGTGAGGAGAGAGAGAGAGAGAGAGAGAGAGAGAGAGAGAGAGAGAGAGAGAGAGATAATGCCACCAATAAATAACTCTACTGTTGTTCTCTCGTTGCTTTAACTTACTGTAATTCCGTATATTTCAGGAAAAAAATATAATATATACCCAATAAAAGCCGATTTCGTCAAGAGTTTTTCGCGAGATATTTACAAACAAATGTCCGGTATTGTTTAGTGAAGTACAGTCGGTCAAAAAAAATATCTGTACTTGGGGTGATCGATGAATTTCAGAATGAACACTGTGACTCCTGTTGTCTCGGTAGGGTTGTCAAAATCCTTCGCCCGTCGTGTCATATTTGTTCAATATAATTTTGTATAGATTTTTTTTGAGTGACTGTACATATTTAATAATGTTGGTATTACAGGTTGTAGACTCGTAGGCTTAAGTAGTGTTGAATCAGATGCATTGAATAAGGAGTTTGTTGAATAGAATTTTGCCATCACGAATCATTTAGGGATTATTTAAGATTGATATACAATAAGTATATTTAAATGTCTTTTATTTTAACCCTTTGATGACGATGTTTTAACCCTTTGAAGATGATGGTTTAACCCTTTGAGAATGATGGTTTAACCCTTTGAGGATGATGGCTTAACCCATTGATGACGTTGGTTTAACCCTTTAAGGACACTTATTTAACCCTCCGGGACTCAAAGGTTTACCCAGGATAGATGAGAGTCATTCTAGTAATAATTAACAATTTCAACAACTCGTTAGAATCCATTTGGAACTTGCAATGTGAGAATTTGTTTTCAAGAAGATTATATTCGTGTTGTTGGCTATAAAGGAATGCGTCTGTTTGAATGTAGAACAAATATATAGACTGAGTATATTCTACAGTCCAGTAAGAGGTTTACTCATCACCAAGACCTAAATTTTCCCTTCAATAAATTATCACAAGGATCTGTAGTTAACATCCACTAAATCTTCACCAAGACCTGTAGTTTACCTTCAATAAATCCTCCTGAAGATCGAAAGTTTACCTCCACTAAATCCTTACCGAGACCTGGAGTATGACAGATTAGTCTCCTGGAAACGACAGATTAACAACTTGAGGATAACAGATTTAATCCTTCCAAGACAATACAGCAGGACTTAACATGGTAACACTCAAGGCTCTCTTTGGCAAATCTTGGGTCCTCTTAAGACAACATATGTAGCTCTCACAGCCAACACTCCCAGCTCTTAAAAGGCAACACTCCCAGCTCTCACAGTCAACACTCCCAGCTCTCGCAGTCAACACTCCCAGCTCTCACAGTCAACACTCCCAGCTCTCACAGTCAACACTCCCAGCTTCTCTGCAGTCAACCTCCCAGCTCTTATAGGCAACACTCCCAGCTCTTACCAGTCAGCACTCCCAGTTCTCTGATCAACACTCCCAGCTCTCACCAGTCAAAACTCCCAGCTCTCACAGTCAACACTCCCAGCTCTCTGGGTCAACCTCCCAGCTCACCTGGGCAACCTCCCAGCTCTTACAGGCAACCTCCCAGCTCTCACAGGCAACACTCCCAGTTCTGCAGTCAACACTCCCAACTCTTACAGGGCCTGCCCTCGCCCCCTCACAGGCAACCTCCCAGCTCTGCAGTCAACCTCCCAGCTCTTACAGGCCCAGCACTCCCAGCTCTTGCAATCCAACACTCCCAGCTCACTGATCCAACCTCCCAGCTCTCACAGTCAGCACTCCCAGCTCTCACAGTCAAACTCCCAGCTCTCACAGTCAACACTCCAGCTCTTATAAACGCCTCCAGCTCATGCAGTCAGCTTGTCATACAGTCAACACTCCCAGCTCTCACCAGTCAAGCACTCCCAGCTCTCACAGTCAAAACTCCCAGCTCTCACGATCCGCCTCCCAGCTCTTATAGGCCTTACTCGGCTCTCACAGGCAACACTCCCAGCTCTCACAGGCAACACCCTCGCCCCCTCACAGGCAACACTCCCAGCTCTCACAGACAACACTCCCAGCTCTCACAGACAACACTCCCAGCTCTCACAGACAACACTCCCAGCTCTCACAGGCAACACTCTCAGCTCTCACAGGCAATACCCTCGCCCCCTCACAGGCAACACTTGTGTCCCGGGCAGGAAGAAGCCTCGCGCTCTCCTGTTGGGGGTAACAGATTGCCTCACTAACTCCACCACCTCCCCATCTTTAGCCTCCACCCCGGCACACAAGTCGAGTTTTTCATGCAAGGGTTATTTTCCGGGCGTCTCCCTCTTGGCCCCCCGCCAGTCCCGCCGAATACCACGAAGGGAATCAATAACTCCGTGCGGCCCGGACTCTTCTCCCTCACGCAGCAGAAGCTCTCATGCACGGCTCTCATGCCACCACCACCATCATCACCACCAGCAGGCAGCTCTCTATAGCTCTCCTGTCATATAAAACCTGGAGTATGAGTGAGGGTTTTTTTTTTTTATTCCCCTCATATAGATGGACTCTCATTCCTCGTTCGTGTCCCTCATGCCACAGTCTCCTCCATCAGGCAGGTCTTCGTAGCCTCAGTCATATATAAGTTGGATTATAAGGGGAAAGTTTTTCTCTCATTTAGGAGGTGAAGTCTCTTGCGTGGCCATCATCCCACCACCACACACCACCACTATCACACAACCATTACCACACACCACCACTATCACACAACCATTACCACACACCACCACTATCACACAACCATTACCACACACCATTATCACATCACTACCACCATACATCACCACTACCACCACATATCACCACAAATTCTCACCACAAGTATCACATCCCCACCACAAACTACCACAACACCAACACACATCACCACCACCACTACCACACATCACACACAAACCACCATCCATAACCACCACACACTACCACACACCCTCACCACACAGCCAACTCACCATAATCTTCCTTCAACACACATGCTACAATTTGGGTCAGTGAATAGAGTGAGGTGAATTCGGGCGGCCGTTTCTGTCACGTGTACTGAAGGACGAATTTATTCTTTTACTCACTAATGAAAGGTTAGGATTCAGGCAGTAATGCGTCACTCAGGTTATAAAACACCACTGGGTTTATGATGTAATGACATACAGGTAAATTGAGATAAAATGTAATATACTTACCTGAGTTATGAGTTTTGTTATGTGAGACAATATGGCACAAAGGACGAAGGATTTTGATCAACTCTACCGAGATAATAGGAGTCGTAGTGTTCATTTTGAAATCCATCATCGGATCATCTACCGTATAAATACTTTTTGGGGGGTGACTTACAAATAATCAACAAACTCATTAACACTATTTTTCTTCCCTATTAATATTTATCCTATTATAAAAAAATAAAATCCATAGACTTAAGTCGCTAAACTATCCAAAACTAAAAAAAATATCGTTTAAGTTTTACGATAAGTGAATTTAATGACGGTAATGATGAGGCAAAGTTTTGATTGGTCAGCAAGATATTATAAGCTCCCAAACACCTTTACCTGTACAGATATTAAGGCATTATTTTATTTTATTTTAGGTGAATATTAATGACAATAAGACTTGATAGGTTGATATTAATAAGACTTTGTTTTATCATTAAGGTACGATCATATCTTGTATAATGGACAATGTTATTCACTATTTAAGGATTATATAACTATAGTATATAATTCAAGGTACAGAATCATAGAGCTATACTACCATCAAAGGATTATTTACCTCGGCTATATAATTCACGATTCAGTAATATAAAAATAAATATAATAAATTCCTCTCGTATTTGGAGATATACCAACTTGGTTAATTATACATAATACAGATATAATTTGCCTGGATGAAAGAATTATATTTTTTTTTCACATTTGGATATTTTGTAGCTTAATGGACAAAAATAATCACGAAAGGAATATAAATATTTTTTTTTTCTAACTGGAGTTGTTTACACACAAAGACAGAAATAGTTTTGGTTATGATTTTGACTGGGAGACTTTGTTAATACATAGAACTGAACTGCCAAGACGATTTTCCCTTACGATTACTACCAGTTGCAGGTATTAATAATTATCCACACTATATAAGCCACCCTCATTCTCCTCTTAACATTCTCTCCTCACTCTCATATTCTCTCCCTCCTCCACAACATTCTCTCCCCTCACTCTCACAACATTCTCTCCCCTCACTCCTAGCATTCTCTCCTCACTCCCACAACATTCTCTCCCTCACTCTCACAACATTCTCTCCCTCACTCCCACAACATTCTCTCCCTCACTCTCACAACATTCTCTCCCTCACTCCCACAACATTCTCTCCCTCACTCCCACAGCATTCTCTCCCTCACCCACAACATTCTCTCCCTCACTCCCACAGCATTCTCTCCCTCACCCACAACATTCTCTCCCTCACTCTCAAAACATTCTCTCCCTCACTCTCACAACATTCTCTACCTCACTCTCCTAATACATTCTCAAACATTCTTGGGGGCTTAACATTCTACCTACAGGAGTTATACATTATCTTATCTCCAGGAATACCAGACAAGTCGTGGTAGATTCTCAAAATATCTTTATTAAACTTTTCCTCGTATCTTGAGTTGTAATGACACACCTGACTCATCAATATGGCATCAAAACTACACTGAGACTTTACCTGAACATAACTTACGAGAAAATGGTAATAAAACAGTATTTGTGAATGTCATGTCAGGTAATTAATGTTATTTACCTGTGATTTATATTATTTATGTCAATTTATACAATGTAGTTATTGTGATGATTTATTTAACGTAAAGAAATAAGAATGTATATGAATCCTATTTTTCCTCTGTATAAAATATATACATTACTTATATTGATTATTATACCTTAAAAAAACATACCGGGTGTTAATAAATCATTTGGTTATGTAAATTGAAAAATAAAATTCAGTAATATAAATGTAACTCAAAATTATGATGTAACTCTAAGTGACTGGCTGTAAAAAGTTGGAATGTATGAATAAACTCGGCATTAAAATTTGACAGGGGTAAGTGCTATGTTGGTGAGTCTTCTCTCCCTCTCCCTCTCTCTCTCTCCTAGATTCCTTCCTCCCTCCCTCAATCGCTTCCTTTAACTCATTTCTTCCCTCTTCACTTTCTTCCTCCACATTCTTCCCTCCCTCATTACCTTCCCCTCACCACCCACCCCTCTCATCTCTCTCCCCTTCCCCTCTCCCCCCACCCCTCTCCCAACCTTACAACCTCATCATTAATCCTTTAGGTTCCTCCCCAGCTGCTTCTTCCTCCAACGCTCTACCCCCACCCCACCTCCCCACCCCCTCCCCTCTCCCCACGTGGCCTCCTCGCGCCTACACGCCCATCAATCATCACACACACGCCCTCCCCCTTCATCCATACGTTATCCCCCCGCCTCCTGTGACCTACGCTGATTTTTCCTCCCTGTATGTATGTATGTACAGTATGTATGTATATGTATGTATGTATGTATGTATGTATGTATGTGTCTCCCTGTAAACAAAACACCACCAGGGGAATAGTTATCTAATTGGTCTTTATTTCGTTTGTTTGGTAGACGTAAGGCAGAAGGATGAGACCAGCACTTAGTTAGACACAGAGGCACCAGTCCAGCAGCCAGGGTTAACCTGTGGCTGTGTAGAGTCTCCTTACCCCTGCAATATTGTGTAGTGGAGTGGTTGGGAGTGGGGAGGAGAGGGGGGAGTGGGGAGGAGAGGGGGGAGGGGGGGAGGAGAGGGGGAGGTATGAGGTAAGAGATAAAGTACAAGGGAAGGACAGAGAGAGAGAATGAGCACACACACACACACACACACACACACACACACACACACACACACACAACACAAGAAATCACATAATCAGATAAACCACCTTCAAACTCTAACAGACAACGCAACAGACTCTAACAGACAACAGTAACAGACTCTAACAGACAACAGTAACAGACTCTAACAGACAACAGTAACAGACATACATACTCGTTGATACTGTACAAGCGAGTAACAGCCTTCATACACACAGACAAGACATCCTCCTACAGACACACCCACAGACATCAACGGCCACAGACATCAACGGCCACAGACATCAACCCACAGACATCAACGGCCACAGACACCAACAGCCACAGACATCAACGGCCACAGACAAGCCACAGACATCAACGGCCACAGACAACGGCCACAGACATCAACAGACACAGACATCAACGGCCACAGACATCAACGGCCACAGACACCAACAGCCACAGACATCAACGGCCACAGACAACGGCCACAGACATCAACGGCCACAGACAACGGCCTACAGACATCAAACAGACAACGGCCACAGCCACAGACAACGGCCACAGACATCAACGGCAGACATCAACGGCCACAGACATCAACGGCCACAGACATCAACGGCCACACAGTCTGCCATGAAGGAAGACGTGAGCTAGGTTGGTGTGCCATGAGGACTGAGAGAGCCAATGGTGCCAACACTCAGCCCACGACGCATCGACCACACTGCTCTCTCTCTCAGGCTCTAACTCTCTTCCTTCCTGTTTCTTCTCTCTTTCCATGTATCTCTTTATTTCTTTCTTTACCCGGCTCTTTAATCTATCTCTTCCCTGTTCTCTTCCCCGGTGTTTTAGTCTTTTTTTCTTATATTTACATCTCTCTCTCTCTCTCTCCTCGGCCTCACTCTCCCTTAAACGCCTCTTTAACTCTCTCTCTCTCTCTCTTTAACTCTCTCTTTCTCTCTCTTTAACTCTCACCGCCGCATCTGCCATTTCCCAACCATCTCTCACCACCACTACTCACCACACCACCACCACCTACCGCACCAACCACCAACACTCACCACCACCACCACCACCACCACCCACCACCACCACCACCACCACCACCACCTACCGCGCACCAACCACCAACACTCACCACCCCTACTACCATTCACCACTTTCACCACATCATCACTCACCACTCTCTCTCTCTCTCTCTCTCTCTCTCTCTCTCTCTCTCTCTCTGGTACATCCGTGGTCAAGCTGTCATCTCCACTTCCCCCAGTCAGCCACAGTCAAAACAACAACAACAACATTCAGAATACAGAACAGGTGTTTAGTTTAAGGCAGCGGGTTTTTTTTACACTCAGATGTAGACCTGATTTACATGTTTACACAATCTCTTTTATGTCGTCTTAGAACGTACATAAGGATTTTTTTTTGGGGGGGGGGAGCGCCAGATTTCTTGTGTGTTGTAAAAAAAAATCTTGAACGAATAAGAATATTTTAAGCCTTTTACTAATGGGACGAGAGTTTTATTTATTTTTTTGTCTCGTCAGATGATTTTATTCAATTCAGAGGCTACACTGTAAACACAAGAGGTTAAACACGAGAGGTTAAACACGAGAGGTTATACACGAGAGGTTATACACGAGAGGTTAAACACTAAGAGGTTAAAGACAAGAGGTTAAACACGAGAGGTTAAACACGAGAGGTTATACACGAGAGGAGAGGTTAAACACAAGAGGTTAAACACGAGACGTTATACACGAGAGGTTAAACACTAAGAGGTTAAACACAAGAGGTTAAACACGAGAGGTTAAACACTAAGAAGGTTAAACACTAAGAGGTTAAACACGAGAGGTTATACACGAGGTTAAACACTAAGAGGTTAAACACTAGAGGTTAAACACTAGAGGTTAAACACAAGAGGTTAAAACACGAGAGGTTATACACGAGAGGTTAAACACGAGAGGTTATACACGAGAGTTAAACACTAAGAGAGTTAAACACAAGAGGTTAAACACAAGAGGTTAAACACAAGAGGTTAAACACGAGAGGTTATACACGAGAGGTTAAACATAAGAGGTTAAACACTAAGAGGTTAAACACAAGAGGTTAAACACAAGAGGTTAAACACGAGAGGTTATACACGAGAGGTTAAACACTAGAGGTTAAACACTAAGAGGTTAAACACAAGAGGTTAACACGAGAGGTTATACACGAGAGGTTAAACACGAGAGGTTATACACGAGGTTAAACACTAAGAGGTTAAAGACAAGAGGTTAAACACGAGAGGTTAAACACTAAGAGGTTAAACACGAGAGGTTAAACACGAGAGGTTAAACACTAAGAGGTTAAACACGAGAGGTTAAACACGAGAGGTTAAACACAAGAGGTTAAAATAAACTTAGTAAGAGGGATTTTCACCACAATAAGAATAACGCAAGACATGGAGGAAAGACGCAAGACATGAAGAAAAGACGCAAGACATGTAAGAAAGACGCAAGACATAGAGAAAAGACGTAAAGAGATGGAGAAAAGACGTAAAGAGATGGAGAAAAGTCGCAAGACATGGAGAAAAGGCGTAAAACATGTAAGAAAGACATAAGACATGGCGAAAAGACGTAAAACATGCAAGAAAGACGCAAGACATGGCGAAAAGACGTAAAACATGCAAGAAAGACGCAAAACATGGAGAAAAGACGTAAAACATGCAAGAAAGACGCAAGACATGGAGAAAAGACGCAAGACATGGAAGAAAGACGCAAGACATGGAGAAAAGACGCAAGACATGTAAGAAAGACATAAGACAAGGAGAAAAGACGCAAGACATGGAAAAAAGACGTAAGACATGTAAGAAAGACATAAGACAAGGAGAAAAGACGCAAGACATGGAGAAAAGACGCAAGACATGGAGAAAAGACGTAAAGAGAATAGTCTGAGATGATGACGATAATTGAGAAGAAATGCGTAAAGTTTTGGTCCAGTTGTGAGGAGGTAGAGGCAGTGTTGTGGGTGGGGTCTGAGCTATGTGTTGGAGGCGGCAGCAGAAACTCTCATATTTATATCGTGAAAAAATTTTTGAGGTCTTTTTCTCGTGTTTACTTTTGTTTATATCATTATCTTTTGTTTTTGTTTTATTATTTGTATCTGGGGTTATGGCTGGTTATAAATGTTTCCTTGTCTATTATTGTATTTTTTATTTATTCTCAAACTGTGTAATTTTCCTTTTCTTTTTATCGATCGTATAATTTGTCACGTTTTTTTCTGAGTCTCTCGCTCTTTCTCTCTCTCCTCATTAATCTTCCAATCCCCTACATCAATTCTCCATGATTCTCACGCCATTCTCCCTGTCTCTCTCAGCTCCGGTAGTAGAGATCATTGATGAGAGAGGAGCCTCGGTACAGGAGAAGTTCTACAAGACCGGCAGTACCATCGAGCTTAAGTGTACCATCAGTCAAATGCCTCAAGCACAGACCTTCATCCTGTGGCGCCACGGTGATCATATGTTGAACTACGACACGTCCAGGGGTGGTATCAGGTATAGTACATCAAGGGTCTTAGGGGGAAGGGGGGGGTCTTTGTGTGGGGGTGTAGTAAGGTGGGTGTTAGATAGTCTTGGTGTGGGAGTGTAGTAAGGTGGTTTTGGTAAGTCTGTATGGATGTGTAGTAGGTGGGTCTTAGGGTAGTCTTTAAAACAATTACTAAAACGATCAATGTTGGTATTTGGTCTTTACGAGGAGTCTTTATGTAAATTATGATACTTTAATATACCCACAGGTGTTGCATTAAGGTAAGTTTTGAGAGTCTTATAGAACCGATCCAATTTACGACGGACCAGAAGATATATCGAATAATTTTCAAAAGACTTAAAGACCAATTAATGAAACTTTTAGACTTGTCGGGAGAGTCTTAAGAGTCATATAACCACACATTCAAGAGGAGGAAGAGTAAGGCTTGACTTAGGAGTGTGTGTGTGTGTGTGTGTGTGTGTGTGTGTGTGTGTGTGTGTACAGGGATATAGAGGGAGCGAGGGAAGGAAGGAAAGAAGAAAGGAAGGAAGATTATAACACATTCAGAGAAAATATTGTAAAATAAATCCTAATCTAACCTAACCTAACCTAGCCTAACCTAACCTAACCTACAGAATGAGACAAGTGCTGTGGTAGGAATCCTTTGAACAGGTATGGGCGAGCGGCACACCTTTACCCACCCTGGCTGACTATTATGCTTCACAAACAGGTATTATGATATATGAGACAACATCACCATAACACAAGAAGAGCTGCGAGGGAATCCGTTATTTGGAGGTTTCATATATAACGGATTTCGATATAATGGATAGTACCCTCACATATAATCCGTTATATGGATAGCTTATAGTATCATGGTATTTGTTTTGTATTGTTTTATATCCTGGTTATTATATCATATAGGTTTATATCTAGGAAGTTGTGGTAGGTTTAGGACCACATGATTATCCTGTTAAACCATCACGTTATCAGTGGTTTAACATTATTTACCTTTATTATCACATAGTTACTAATACCATAACCTGGACACCATCAGACGAGAGTAGAACCATCAGATCAAGAACCATCATTAATTATCATCGTTTGCACCACTACCACGAACTATTTATCAACATTACATTAAAAAAAAGAATCACAAAAAAGCCACCCACTTCAACCCCCCCAAAAGTAATTATTGAAGTATTTACACCACAACGCCAGAGTAATTACATCAAAATACAAATAATTACAGTCATTCCATCAGGTAAAGGTGGATCTCAAGCTTAGATCTATATATTGTTGCACAGCCGAGTTCCCCCAAATTAAATCACGTCCACTAGCGGCATGAGAAGCAATGCATACTAATTTTCCTGTGCGTCTGAGGAAGTCTGGATTGGATTAGATACGAGACGAGTGGATCTTTTTCGGCAACAACTTTATCCAATCGTAAAAGACCTGAGATTTGTATGTGTCTGTACCGTAATATTGTTTACAGATGTATGAACAGACTATTAAAAATATAACATTGTGTAAAATCTAATGAAAATGTTAAAAATTTATCTTTAGTTTAAGAATAGTATAAGACGCTCTTTATATTATTTAAATCTTGATGAAATTGTATATATAAATTAATACATAAATACGTTTCTAAATACAGGAATATTCATGATAATAATGGATGGAATTAATGAATAAACAATGAATTAGCGAATCAATTAATAAAGTTAGCGGTAAATTGAATAATGTAATATAATAATAATAATAATAATAATAATAATAATAATAATAATAATAATAATAATAATAATAATAATAATAATAATAATAATAACTCACTGACTCCTACCACAAGTAACAGTGAACAAGACAAAGGAGGGAACAAGGAGCTATCACATTATTCTCATCACAATTTACTGCCGCTAGCAATTACTTCAGGTTCTTACTGTCTCGTGGATAACTAGCAACAACCCAGCCGTAAATATTCAGCCACTTATCCATTTCAGTTTAGTCATTCAGAACCAACATTACAGATATGAATACAAAAGATACAACCTAACCTAACCAAACCAAACCAAACCTAACCAAACCAAACCTAACCAAACCAAACCAAACCTAACCAAACCTAACCTAACCTAACCTAACCTAACCAAACCAAACCAAACCAAACCTAACCTAACCTAACCTAACCAAATCTGACCTGACCTGACCTACTCTTTCTCCCTCAACAGCGTCAAGACGGACATGAGTTCATCAGTGATCGTCTCAACACTCTTCATAGCCAACGCGACGCCCACGGACTCAGGCAACTACACATGTTCCCTGGGTGACGTAGCTACAGGCAGCGTCCTTGTGCATGTCCTCAATGGTGAGTCAGATACTCTCTCTGAAAAAAAATCCACTGTTGCTTTAACTCTATTCATTAGTATGTAAGTTCTAGTCAATGTGTTAAATCAGTTATTATGTAAAATGCCTAAGACAATATTCCATGTCACGTTATGCCACTAACCTCCACTACTATTTTGCCACTTTCAACCTCTTTTCTTGCTGCCATTAACCCTCAATAACTACTTTCAATTTAGTTCATTTATCACCTTCCATTAAGTTTATTTAATAATTGCCATTAAAGTTATTTAATACTTGTCATTACTGTTAGTTAATTCCTGTCATTAAGTCTTCTAAATTAATTACCAGTAAATGCTATTAACACCACTTAATACCTCCCATTAACACCTGTCATTAGCACCTTTAGTACCAGTCATTAAATCCTTTACTATATGCTATTAACCTTCTAAATTAATTATCTATAACCTATATTTAATAACTATATTCAACTTTATTTAATAATCACCAATAACGTTAATTAAATACCTGAAAATAACACTATTTAATTACCTGTTGATAATTCTCATTTACCGTCAGTAACCCTCTCTCTCTCTCTCTCTCTCTCATCATTGCCTCACTAACACCTATGTCCACACACACAGGAGAACATCCAGCCGCCATGCAACACGGCTCAGGCACAAAGGATCTGTGTTCACTCTCCTTAGTGCTGGTGCTGGCTGTCCTGACCACCTTACTCAACACTCTTCACGCCTCCCATGCAAGATGATCTCCTAGGTCACCTGAGCCACCCAGCCGACGAGGTCAACAGGAAAGGTCAAAGGGACGAGGTTAAAATCGAGTGAAGGGAATGGTGGAGGTTAATGAGTAGTGGTTAACGAATGAAGAAGGGTTAACGAGTGATATCAATGGAGGGTGTTAAACGAGTGGTGGTTAACGAATGAAGGCAATGGAAAAGATTAACGAGTGCAAGTTAACGTGTAAAGGAAATTAACGAGTGGGGGTTAACGAGTAAAGGAAATTAACGAGTGGGGGTTAACGAGTAAAGGAAATTAACGAGTGGGGGTTAACGAGTAAAGGCAATGGATAAAATTTTACGAAAAAAGTCAACGAGTGAAGAAGGTTAACGTGTGCAGATCAACGAGTGAAGAAGATTAACGAGTGGTGGTCAACTGGGGGAGGTTTAAATCAAAAGGGATAAACTTTGACCTTGGTTGACCTCTGATGTATGTATGTCTCTCTTGGTCTTAATGGTTTTGACCCGGTTGGTGCCCCGCAGCTACTTCTGTCATGACCCTAGTTCAAGTATTACTAGTTTGTACCGTGAGGGTGAAGTGAAGAAGAGTATCCGGTCATAGGAACTGGTATTTGGATCAAACAGTCAAACAGTCAGACAGTCAATGATCAACGCTATAACCTTGATCAAAACATTACTGACTGTATGTATTATGTTAAGTGAAATGTACATAACTGATATATATATATACAAGTGGTGTTGAGTGGTACACAGTTATGACTTATGTGACTGTCAACTATATGCTGCTGAATGTAACAGGAGATAAATTTTTGTTGAGTGTATGACTGGAGTGGACTGTCGTGTCGGTCTGAGTGACAGGAGCTTTCATACTAGTAAATGAGAAAGATAAAAAACTCGTGATTGCCTCTGACGTAAATTCTCTAAAGTGACAGAAATAAAAAACACTAACATGTGTGTGTGTGTGTGTAGCATAAAGTGGACACACTGAACTGCGGCCAAATTTGCGCAATATTGAACCTGCTCTTCCAAAACTTGTTCATCTGTAACTAAAAATAAGCCCAAGAAAATAATGATCAGATTAGAATAGTAAATACCGTCACCTTAAAGAAATAAATAGATGAAAATACCCAATGAATGGACACAGTCTAAGTGAGATGACTCATTTTTAACACAAGACATTTTGCTGTTACATTATACAGCAGTGAACAGCAAAAAAAAAATCAGAAAAAAAATACTGGAATATATACTGGCGTTTTGTGGAAGAAGAGAATAAATCAAACAAAGAGGATGGAATATACAGCAGAGAGAGAGAGAGAGAGAGATGTACCAACTCCTGTGAAAGAGAGAATGTTTACAGTATAGTGGTTGAGGTTCTTGGTCACTCTGAGAAAACGTAGAGGTATCGTAGGAGCTCTGGCCTAGAGAGTCAAGCATCCAACACCTACAGAAAATATTACACAAGAAATAAATAAAAAAAATAACAATGAAATTCTAGCCAGACACGACCATGTCACACCAGTACATCAGGTAGAAATGGCGGCGACTTTAGCGTAAATAGTGACAGTAGACGAACGAGGAGGAGATGTTCTCAGACCCAGCGACGGCGAAGGGAAGTAAATGTGAGGACTTTCACTATATACCCGCATAGTCTCTTATACTGTACATGTCCACTCGTATCATTTGATGGTGATTTAAAACGAAAACAATAAACTTCATTTACCCTTCATAACTAAAGGAAAAAATTATACCTCAATATACATATATATATATATACTGTAATCAAAATTATTATATTTTCTTCCGGTTATGTGTGGCTAAAGAAAAATATCAATCGAGTTTGTAGTGAATTTCCATCTGTTGTTTATGTCAATTGTGATATGTTAATTGTTCTATCGTTCACCAGAAGTAACTGAAGGTGTGAAGTATTGTCTCTGTACAAAATGTTTCGTAATATTATTTTGACAGCGATAAATTTGTTTGGTCCAATACTTAATAAGATTTCTGTGAGAGAAACGTTGGCTGTTTCATTGTGTCCGGCACGTGTGGAGTCCTCAGTGATCAGGTCCAATAGATTTTTTGATGTTGTTTTAACCTGAAAAAAAAAATATTGAAAATAACTCTAATGTTTTGATGGTCTATTATGGTGGACTGTGTCAGGTTACCTGCCATCACCTCTCGTGGCAATATGATGAAATAATCAGCTTTTACTCAGAATAATTGATTTTATTTTTATCAAGTGTACTGATGTGTGATGTACAAGTTGTGTGAAATAAGAAAATGTTATACTGAAAAAAATATATATATGATGAAAATTAAATATAGCAATGCTTAAAAAAATCTAAATGTCACAAGTCATATTTAAAAAAAAGTTAAATTATTGTAATAAATATCTTGTGAAAAAAACGAGTTGCCGATAATAAATGAATACGAAATGATCTTGTGCGTATATATAAAAGTGTGAGTTTTTTAACTATTGTTCAACAAGTGACTAAGGAACATAGACATGGTGTGTTACAGGGCACTGAGGCTCAACTAAACAGTAAGCTGATAAAGTTAGGTAGAGTCTTTAGTTTTCCACTGAGGGAGTCTGTACAGAATATGGTCAGTGACATTACCCAATTTTTTTACAATTTCTCGCTGACGTGTAGGAGAGGGCCGCTACCTTCTCTCCTTTATACGGAAAACTTTCACAACTTTCCCGTAGATAAACTTTCAGGTCGTTTCTGTTTTGTGTTGATGGTGTTCAAGACAATATATACAAGAATATTTTCCCCCCTGTAACTATGACAGACTCTGGATGTATACACGAGCTCTACTAACTCAAGTGTGTCTGAGCTCTACTAACTCAAGTGTGTCTGAGCTCTACTAACTCAAGTGTGTCTGAGCTCTACTAACTCAAGTGTGTCGAGCTCTACTAACTCAAGTGTGTCTGAGCTCTAAGAGATTCTTTTATACTCTATATATTACCTGTTGTCGTGTTCCGTAATACATATGTATAACGTCTGGGTGCTTGCGATTTTTCTCATGTATCTTCGTTTTGTAGCGGAGGTGTGTAGTGCGTCAGGGTGTGTAATGCGTCAGGGTGTGTAATGCGTCAGGGTGTGTAATGCGTCAGGGTGTGTAGTGCGTCAGGGTGTGTAATGCGTCGTGCGTCAGGGTGTGTAATGCGTCAGGGTGTGTAATGCGTCAGGTGTGTAATGCGTCAGTGTGTAATGCGTCAGGGTGTGTAGTGCGTCATGCGTCGGTGTGTAATGTCGTGTGGGTGTGTAATGCGTCAGGGTGTGTAATGCGTCGTGGGGTGTGTAATGCGTCAGGGTGTGTAATGCGTCAGGGTGTGTAATGCGTCAGGGTGTGTAATGCGCCAGGGTGTGTAGCGTGAAGGAGTGTACATACAAGACCTGCGGTATTGTGGTGCCGCAGGTCTCATGGATGATATTGTTTACGATTCACAATTTTAATATATTTTTTTTATTAATTATATTTCTCGACAGAATCGTTACCATCAATTCGTAATAAGAAATAAGTTTCATATAATTTTCATATTTAACCAATATTATGTCAACACGGTAATTACTGTTAAAAAAATACAAATGAAAAAATAATAACGAAAAATAAAAGTTGATTGTCAGAATAAACGAACAAAATCGAGAATCCAAATTTATGAAAACACGATTATTTATCCTCTACACTAATAATAAATTCGAGAGTTATATAACAATTGATTGAATATTAAACCAAATACACAAACAACAACTAAAATAATATCGTAATTAAAAAAAAATACTTAATTTCAATTAGGAAAAAGTTGATTTACGCCAATGACGAGAAGGAGAGATGGATTAGCAAGGGAATATCTGATAATACGGAATCTGGATTAAGGGAATTAATATAAACGGATTATGGATTATAGCCAGTGTGGATTTTATAGGATAATTTACATCTTTTTGAAGTGGATAATCGTTTAACTAATGGATAACAAGATAAGTAAATATAACGACTGTAGTGAAGTTATCAAGTAGGGTGATGAAGAAGGTTAATGATAGAAAAATAGAACAATACATTTTTTCGATAACCTGATGATTAGACATCCCAGTTTATTTCACCTCTAGATTAACCTAACCTAACACTATCCTTATGTAAGTAAATCTAACCAAACCTAACCTAACCTAACCTGACCTGACCTGACCTGACCTGACCTATTCTAACCTACAAAACGATACAAAATCAAATTACTATATATATCTTGATTTGCCTCAAGATCAGACACCCCAAATTATTTCACCTGAAGATTAACCACCCAAACGTTAACCCAAATTAACCTAATCCTCTTAAGTTGTGTTAGAGTAGTTAACCTTCAAGTGAAATAAGATCAGGAGGTTAATTAACAGGTGACACAGGTAAACTCCAAGTGATACATGATGAATAACACACAGGTATTAATGATCATTTACCTGATGAATAATGTAAATGAATAATAATAATAAAGCTACGAATAACTGATGTATAAGTGAAGAGACCAATAGCAGGTTATTATAATTATCTTTTAAACATTATACACTGTGGCTTAAACATTAACTTATTCATGAAATTACCGGTTTATATTTAGTTCTTCTTAGGTTTATTTCCAGATCAAATTGATTTATATTCTACGTTTGACTAATAAATCCATTTTGATAAGCCATAATCATAATATAAACTGCTAGAGGAAGTTGTGAATAATATTAATGAAAGATAAATGTGAAATAATCTACTTAACATAACTCGTAAATAAAAAAGAAATATGATTCGAAAAGGCAAGTCGCTGATTGGTTTAGGTTGTGTGACGAAAAGGCAAAGTCGCTGATTGGCTTAGGTTGTGTGACGTCATTGAAAGAAAAACAGCTGTGTTCTTGGTTATAATGAACGAGTGTATAATATATTCCTACTTTTTGTTTTCTTCCTCAGCCGATTATTTTACATTTTGGGAATACTTACAGGATAAAAAAGACTGTAGTTATAGATAATAGAATAAGTCCACCCGTCCGAATTATAGAGAATTATGTGATGTCCTGAATAATATTATCTTTCATCCAAATTATACCAGAACAAATATTATTCCTACAACTAAGTATAATCTTCTTTGCGTTCGATAAATTATACCAAACTATCAAATAATTACAAGGTTTCTTTGGGTCAATATAGAGTTGTTCTAGAAGATGTCATTTTGGTGCCGAGGTAGTTAATGATGTCATAGTATTGACATCATGGTCACTCGATGGTTTTAATCTCAGGACCAAACTTGAGGAGATAGGAGATGTGGCAAGAAGGAGGAGAGAGAGAGAGAGAGAGAGAGAGAGACAGATTGATATTCCATTCGTGTACAATATTTACAAAAGTTGATGATTGATTGAGATGGCAAGACGCATCCACTTACCCCTTGTTAATAGACAAAAAATATATATATATAAATAAATAAATATAGATATTTTAAACTTTCAATTTATTTAGAAATCCATATTAGGAGATGGATTTCTGTAGAGCTGTATAATGTAGTGTCATTTCATGTTTGTTATTTTCCCTTAATCCCTCTATTCCACCCCATCCCTTCCTTCCCACATCATTCCCTTTTCTCCCCCCTTCCATTTGGTGGGTCAGATCAGCCCACGACTTTGTACATATGGACTAATGATTATGGAGAGCGAGGTGTAACGAGACGGTAGTACCTAGTTTGCTGATGTGATTTTTGTATTTGTAAATATGTTTTAGGGTTTGTATGCAGCCAATAAACATGTGGATCATCCGTTTACAGGTGTTTCTATTACCCCCTTCATGTCGTTTACAGGTGTTTCTGTTGCCCCCTTCATGTGGTTTACAGGTGTTTCTATTACCCCCTTCATGTGGTTTACAGGTGTTTCTATTACCCCCTTCATGTCGTTTACAGGTGTTTCCATTACCCCCTTCATGTGGTTTACAGGTGTTTCCATTACCCCCTTCATGTGGTTTACAGGTGTTTCCATTACCCCTTTCATGTGCTTTACAGGTGTTTCTATTAAACCCCTTCACGTGTCATAGTTGTTTGTGAACGACTTTATTCCTATACAGTTAACATGAACAGGAACTCATAAAACTATCTATTCTTGGGGTGATCGATGAATTTCAGAATGAACACTACGACTCCTGTTGTCTCGGTAGGGTTGTCAAAATCCTTCATCCGTTGTCTCATAATTTTTCAACACAATTTTGTATAGATAGTTTTTTTGGCGACTGTACATATTGTTTACATAGTCTAAAGCATATCACAACACTATGACAAGTTAATAATGTTGCGGACACTTCCATGCAGGACACATATGAACATAAAGGACACATGAACACACTCTCAACAGTAACACACAGGAAGCAAAATAAAAATTTACCTGAAAAAAAATAGATTAATTTTTTTCATCCCAAACATTTTTTTTTAGAATAATTTGTTCGGTAATTATGATTAAAAGATAGATGAAATTTTGTGGAAAGCTGAGTAAATAATGTTTTTGGTGACCTGTTTGGTAAATTAAACTGTCTATCTTTCTGTCTGTCTGCTTGTCTGTCTATTCAGTGGGGTTTATCTGCCTAACAGCGTTGTATAAATGGACAGCACTGTTATGATTATGTAGCTAAAGCCACCAATCTAAAAACCTAAACCATGGCTACATAGTCACTACATAATAGAAGATAATATGTAGTATGTAGTATGTGGATGAAGTTACATATTCGCATTATGTATCAGTGAATATGTAACTTCAACCATACTACATATTCCCTACATAAACCAAGAAATGTACCAAATATGTGAGTCCAGCTCGATATTAACACTACAAAAAACTACAAAAGCTGGGTCAACTGAGGTCACAATCAGAAGCCAGTTGGAGAGAGTCAATTACGAGGTACTCAGTGATCCGTGATGGAATGCTAATAAGGGCTAGTAGTTGAATTATAAACCCAATTTGATCATTAGGTCTGGTAATACATGTTGGAAACGAGAATTGTGACAAGCATGCATACATACATACATACATACATCCACACACAGAAATATTAACGTGTTTATACGTGCATATATCTACTTTACATATAAGTAATACATATATACACAAAGCGCTTATTTTCCCAATTGAAAGGAGCAATAAAGCCTCTTATGCCCGAGATACATCTACCTACAATAACACCTTTTACCTGCTTGTATTTTAATCAAACTAATATTATGGTCTTGAAATTTTTATTGTTGAAGATCAGAATTAAAAAAAGAAAAAAAGTTAAAAGTATCTACACGTTGTTTCATGAGGTTTATCAGGAAAGAAAATATTTCACTAAACCAAATGTCCAAACCTTTATGATGAAACTAAATATTTATATACAAATTACCAGAACTTAAGGAGCAACATACCCTCGCTGTCTTGTGGTGCGGGTGTGGTGTTTTTATCTCATTTGGGGTCGATGCTGCTTCACACGAACCTCTGACCCCTAACTTGATATATGAAGAGTATATACACTTACGACAGGTGTTCATCACTACTAGTAACATCTACCTCGGCAACACTCCATCTGGGATTAATCTTCACTCCAGAAAATAATATTAATCTGCAATATCCCCTGAAACACTTCCCTCCTCTTCGTGTATATAAGGTCATTATAACCTCATCCCCAGTCTATCATTCAGTTAACTAAATTTCGAGGAGATCAGACAGCACTTGGGAATTTCTTCTCAGCCGGGAGCTTACAGGCGGCAGATAGCGGTGAAATTCCTCTTTGAGCCAGTTAACCTAACACCTTTGAGGAGTAGGTGGTGGTGGAGGTAAGTCATGAATACCTATCAGGTAAGCTGGTGGCTTCAGGGCTACAGGTGCCGTATGAGAAAGCAAAGTCAATCTAGCAAAGTCGGGATCTCTCATGAAACAGATGGATCTTCCCTCCCATGATACACTCGCCTTCCCACACAACACACTCACCTCCCCACAACACACTTCCCTCCCCACAACACACTTCCCTCCCCACAACACACTTCCCTCCCCACAACACCCACAAACGAACACCTTTAACTGCTGTGTCGAGGAACAGAGACAAAACAATAAAAGTTCCTCTGTTAGTTAAAAGAAATATGATGTCTCCTGAACTATAATAAATCTCCAAGGCATTATACCACTAGTGTCAAGTCCTTATATCTACACTCCAATAGCCACATGCCAATGAGAGTGTCCAAGGCTTAGTTGTGTCACTGAATGATTAACAGTATTACCCTATGTTAATTTTTTCTACGACAACTATATTTATCTATATTAACATCTGCTATTGATGGTAAAACAGTTTGTTTACTATGAAATACATCATAAACTGTAATGAACACAGGTAAATCAATGTAAAGAATAATTACCTCTGGGTATCGAACCAAGACCCACAAAAATGGTAGACAGGAAGTTTATCCACTGGACCACGATGGATTTAGTCTTCCTCACCTTAATTATTCTGTTGTCGCTCAAGGTTCCTTCCCCACCACTATGAGCCTTCAAGGGATGGGACAATACCCGGCACTCAAGGGGCGTTTGTTTACATTGACTTACCTGCGTATATTACAGTTTCTGTTATACCTGTACTGAATCTTCTGTATAACGGAATTCTCTCTCTGTATAATCCATTAGACGGGGATTTCATACCTAACGGACCCTCGATATAACGGATTTTCCTCTCTATACAGTCCACTAAATAGAGGTTATACACTATATACAACACTCTGCTGGGAACTGGATTAAAATCTATCTAGAACCCAAATTTATATTGTTTATATACAGAAATTAAACCAGGATGATGAAATGATTAATCCTATGGTAATAATTCCTCAAGATGGATATAAATGAAAGATTAGTATGACAGTGACCCAGATGTGTCCAGGGAACGAGGTGACAGCTGGAGCCTCGAGAAGCTTTTAGCATACAAGAAAAACTCATTTGTTACTTTTTTTTCAGTTTAGAAGAGATGATTGTATTGTGTAGCTGAGAGATAGAGACTTCTCTTTATATGAGAGACATTATTATTATTTATCTCTCATTTTATATTTACTTTCCCTCTCATCCCTCTCTTATTTTATATTTACTTTCCCTCTCATCCCTCTTTTATTTTATATTTACTTTCCCTCTCATCCCTCTTTTATTTTATATTTACTTTCCCTCTCATCCCTCTCTTATTTTATACTTACTTTCCCTCTCATCCCTCTCTTATTTTATACTTACTTTCCCTCTCATCCCTCTTTTATTTTATACTTACTTTCTCTCTCATCCCACTCTTATTTTATACTTACTTTCCCTCTCATCCCTCTTTTATTTTATATTTACTTTCCCTCTCATCCCTCTCTTATTTTATATTTACTTTCCCTCTCATCCCTCTCTTATTTTATACTTACTTTCCCTCTCATCCCTCTTTTATTTTATATTTACTTTCCCTCTCATCCCTCTCTTATTTTATACTTACTTTCCCTCTCATCCCTCTTATTTTATACTTACTTTCCCTCTCATCCCACTCTTATTTTATACTTACTTTCCCTCTCATACTCTTATTTTATATCCCTCTCTTACTTCATCCCTCTCTTATTTTATATTTACTTTCCCTCTCATCCTTCTTTTATTTTATACTTACTTTTCATCCCTCTCTTATTTTATATTTATCTCTCATCTCTCTTATTTTATACTTTACTTTCCCTCTCATCCCTCTCTTATTTTATGTTTACTTTTCCCTCTCATCCTCTTATTTTATACTTACTTTCCCCTCTCATCCTTCTTTTTATTTTATACTTACTTTCCCTCTCATCCCTCTCTTATTTTATATTTACTTTCCTCTCATCTCTCTTATACTTACTTTCCTCTCATCCTTCTTTTATTTTATATTTATTTTCCCTCTCATCCCTCTTATTTTATACTTTCCCTCTCATCCCTCTCTTATTTTTATATTTACTTCCCTCTCATCCCTCTCTTATTTTATACTTACTTTCCCTCTCATCCCTCTTATTTTATACTTACTTTCCCTCTCATCCTTCTTTTATTTTATACTTACTTTCCCTCTCATCTCCTTCTCATCCCTCTCTATCACTCCCCACTCATTACCAATACCAAGTTTCGGATCACATACAGATTTTAATACAAACACTCAATATGTCGTTGCAATAGAGACCTTTGGTTAAAATGGCTCATTGTGTGGAGACTAAAGACCATTTAAAATGTATTCCACTAACCTATACATATATATATAAACCGTATATAGCCATCTGTTATAATGGACAAATGAAACAAGGAACGACAAACACACAAGTCTCTTTGTCGTGAATATAACACAAAAGAGAGAGAGAGAGAGAGAGAGAGAGAGAGAGAGAGAGAGAGAGAGAGAGACGTAAGGACAATATTTTATATAGGATGTCGAAGGAAAAGTTTAAAGAGGTAGAGAGTGAATTGAAAGGAACCGAGTCATGTTTGAGATGTTTTTTTTTTTGGAGGGGGAGGAGGAGTAGAATGGGAGAGAAAAGGATGGAGGGGGAGCAGTAGGGAGTTTTGTAGGAAGGATGAGTGGGAGAAAGTTTATGAGAGGGATGGGAGTGAATTTAAAAAGGGAAGGAGAGTTTGAAAGGGGCTGTGAGTAGAGATAAAATAACTAGGAGGTGTTGAAAAGGGGTAGGAAAGGGGGTAGGAAGGTGTTTGAAAGGGATGATTGTTATTTGAGAGGGTTGGAGAGGTATCTGAGAGGGATAGGAAGGTGTTTGAAGGGATGATTGTTATTTGAGAGGGTTGGAGAGGTATCTGAGAGGGATAGGAAGGTGTTTGAAGGGATGATTGTTATTTGAGAGGGTTGGAGAGGTATCTGAGAGGGATAGGAAGGTGTTTGAAGGGATGATTGTTATTTGAGAGGATTGGAGAGGTATCTGAGAGGGATAGGAAGGTGTTGAAAGGGGTGTGATTGTAATTGGAGAGGGATCTGGAGGCTTATGAGTGGTGTGTAAAGTGTTTTAAAATCGTAAAGATAAATTTTGGAACTACGTATAGCCACTGACCATTAACCTAACCTAACCTAACCTAGCCTAACCTAACCTAACCTAACCTAACCTAACCTAACCTGACCTAACCTGACCTGACCTAACCTGACCTAACCTAACCTGACCTACCCTGACCTGACCTGACCTGGACTTGACCTAAACTAGATCGTTAACTCCCCCAAAATATAATGAAGTAGTCCTCTTATGATATGTCGCCTAGTTAAGGTCGACACAATACCTCAGACAACAGCTCATTATAAGGGCGAGTAGGACACACACACACACACACACACACACACACACACACACACACACACACACACACACACACACACACACACACAGTAATGAAGGTGTTGATATAATGGCCCCAAAGTTAATATTTGTTGTGTATATATTGTATAATAATATCCTTTTTTTCACCCAAATAAACTTTTATGTATATGTGTGTGTGTTTAGGTGTGTGTGTGTGTGTGTATTTGAAAATGAGAGGTACACACATACACACACATACACACACCAACACACCACACACACACACACACACACACACACACACACACACACACACACACACACACACACACACACACACTGTTGATATTCGTTTCTTGTTGCTGCAGATATTGAGGCATTGTGCTGGAGGAATACAGAGAGAGACAGAGAAGAGAGAGAGAGAGAGAGAGAGAGAGAGAGAGAGAGAGAGAGAGAGAGAGAGAGAGAGAGAGAGAGAGAGAGAGAGAGAGAGAGGAGCTGTGACAAGGGCGCCTGCTGGAAGGAGGGCTGCAATTATCCTAATTTAGTTAGTTAGTCTAGGAGGTGCTGAAGGGGTGACGTCTCTGGTAACATGGCACTGTGGAGGAAATGGGGGGAGAGAGAGAGAGAGAGAGAGAGAGAGAGAGAGAGAGAGAGAGAGAGAGAGAGAGAGAGAGAGAGAGAGAGAGAGAGAGAGAGAGAGAGAGTCCAATATACATAAATAATCCCACACAAGAGAGAAAAGGTCAACAGAGGTCATTTTAACACCAAATAACAATGAAGAAGAAAAAACGACAACTTTTACAGGTAAGAAAGTTGGATCTGTCTCCTGGGCGGCAGGTTGAGGTAGTTCCCGCGGCAGACAAGAGCCGTGTGGTTGAAGGCAGGCTGGCAGGTTGAGGTAGTTCCCACGGCAGAGTAAAGGCCAGGGGACAGCATCAGGTGCCACACACAACACTGATCCACCTCGATGTTCCTATTAACAATCTCCCACTCCCTTCCTCTCTCTCTCTCTCTCTCTCACCCTCTCTCACCCTCCCTCTCTCACCCTCTCTCACCCTCCCTCCCTCCCACTCTCTCCTTCCCTCCCTACCTCCCTCCCTCCCTCCCTCACTCTAACTTGTTGCTCCTCCCTTGTTACCTGGCGCTTACCTGTCATCATGGCGGAACAATACGACCCATGTGTAGTTGTAGTGTGTGATACACACACACACACACACACACACACACACACACACACACACACACACACACACACACACACACACACACACACACACCACACACACACACACACACACACACACACACACACACACACACACACACACACACACACACACACACACACACACACACACACACACACACACACACACACACACACACACACCTCACACACACACACACACACACACACACTACATACACACACACACACGGACGTAAGCACAGAAGACGAATAGTGATGGTGGGTGGTGTGTACAGTGAGACACACACACAGAGACAAGAACAATTCAAGAGCTGATAGGAGAGAGTTGCTGTCCTCCCCAGCATGTAACGACACACACACACACACAAGGGCCAGGATGATAAACAATGATCATATTGTTTTGGTAGAGATATATACCTATATGTTTATGTATGTATTATTACAAAGTCTTATTTATGTTTCTTTTAAAGCAATAATATAAGGGATAGAAGGATATAAGACCATCCTTTTATAAACATATAATACGAGGATATAGCAACTACGAGTTTCATATTTAAGTCGATTTATACTTCCCGGTGTTGAGGTGATCACATACTCTTTACTAGTGCTTATAAAAAGGTCTTGTTAGTGTGTTGCTTATTAAAGTTTGTCCTTGAGTTGGGATTTACTCTCGCGTGACGGTAATTGAGGTCAAGAAACACACACACACACACACACACACACACACACACACACACACACACACACACACACACACACACACACACACACACACACACACACACACACACACACACACACACACACACACACAGGACCCTCACTAAATCAGTCACTAGTCTGGCTCCAAACACGAGAATAATATTGACATTTACTCAGCGTCATTGTCTCCTCTAGAGCTAGTTCACCACACATAACGTATTGGTTTTAAGGCAACTAATTTACCATTGATATTGCCTTCGTGGGGAGGGAAGGAGGGAAGGAGAAAAGATGAATATTGGATAGGGAAGAGAGAGAGAGAGAGAGAGAGAGAGAGAGAGAGAGAGAGAGAGAGAGAGAGAGAGAGAGAGAGAGAGAGAGAGAGAGAGAGAGAGAAATGAAGAAGAGCATAAAAAGAGAAAGAAATACGAAAAGAAGAAGGCATAGAAATAAGAATAGAAGAAGAATAATGAATAGAAGAAGGAGGAGGAATACAAGAAGAAGAAGAAGAAGAAGAAGGAATAGGAGGAGAACCAGAGTACCAAGAGAACCGTCATATAAACAGTGTTGGTGAGGTAGGCAGGTTGGTTCAGGTAATAAAGCTGAGTTAACCCAAAACGTCCCCATCAAAGAGACTGCTTACACCCCCTCACGCAAACCCATCGTTATGTCACTGTCTCACGCCACACGCACACACACACACACACACACACACACACACACACACACACACACACACACACACACACTAGGTATATTATTCTCACAAGCAGACAAGACGTCACTGGTATTGTCACACGCCATAAAGTATTGCTGGGCGGAAGGTATATTTATTCTTTCGTAAAATTAATAGTAAGACCCAGACGTATTGTGATTATTAACTTGTCGTATATTGGGTAAAGTTGTTATTGATGTTATTACTGTTATTGTTGTTATTATTACCGTTATTGTTGTTATTATTACTGTTGTTGTTGTTAGTATTGCTGTTTTTGTTGTTATTATTACTACTACTGTTATTATTTTTATCATAGGTGAAAAACCACGAACGAAAAATCATGTTTAGTTTTCATTCATTTTCATCAGTAAATTTATCGCCCTTTAACAGCTACATGATACACTGAGGCCCATAAGTCATTTATAGAGCAAAATTATTTTTGTTTAAAAGTTACGCGTCGACTGATTTATCACCACTATGTTTATTACAGAGTACCTCATATATTTCTAGTGTTTATTTACGTTTTGTCATTAATCGTAGAGAGATGTGTGATATTGTCCAGAGTCACAATACAAGGATAAATAGTACTGAGGGGATATATCTCTCCTAATGCCCATAGTATCGTATTAGGCGAGGCAACCCTGGTCGACCCAACTGTGAATGGGTACCTTGATTTAGTATAGAGTAGTGAAATTATCTGTTTCTAGTCAGGCAAATGGAACCCACTATCACTACCTACATTATATTTAGTGTTTTTTTATTCTTAATGCATAATAATAGTTAAAGAACTTTTTTTAACTATTTTTCTCTAAACTGGAATATTTACTGTTGATAGTGTCCCTAAAATACAGTGTTGTCTATTAAATGGGACATGCAAATTATTCACTTTTGATAGATGTTCCATGTTATATAGAGTAATTATTCAGCTAACGAGTACAACCACTATAGACTCATCATGCAGTTGTTTGAGTGTGTTTGTTTTGGGTGTGTGTTTGTTTTGCTTGTGTGTTTGTGTTGCTTGTGTGTATGTTTTGGTTGTGTGTTTGTTTTATTTGTGTGTTCTTTTGGTTGATAGTTAATGTATCTACAAACTGATTATTTCTTGTTATTGGTTCAAATGTTAATTCTAAAGCTTGTTATTGGTCTATACAATAACTCAACAGCTTATGATTGGTTAGTAACATCAATAACATAACACAACAGCCTGTGATTGGTTAAAAAGATGAAACAACAACTTATGATTGGTCTACAGATAACATCCATAACACAACAAATTGGAGGACTTGGGGTAGTAGTGGAGGGTAGTAGTGGAGGGTAGTAGTGGAGGGAGGGAGGGAGGGAGGGAGGGGAGGGAGGGAGGGGAGGAAGGAGTAAAGGAACAGAAAAAAGAAGGGAAAGAGAGAGGGAATGGAGGGAAGGAGTGGAGGGAGCATCCAAACCATCACTAACACCCTCCCACGAACAGAAATGGGCTGAGTTGGACCATTTGTTGGGAACCTTGTGCCTCGACCATCAAAACTATTCCACCAAACTTAGGTCGTCCCGCTCACACGATGGCCTGGGTGCCGGGCTGTCATGCATTATGTGTGAATATACAGCTTTTTAAGGGCGTCCATGTCTTTTCTTGTTTGGCAGGCCGAGAATATAGCTTTTCTTTAGGGGAATTCCTGTCTTTTTTTGGCAGGCCGAGAATATAGCTTTTTTAGGGAGATTCCTGCCTTTTAAAGAATCTTCTGCCTTATTTTATCGGACGTCTTAGAAATATTACTTTTTACTGAAGGGAATTCTTGCTTCAGGATGCAAAAATTACAACCAAAAAATAATGAAAATAAAGAAAAATAAAGAGATCACAAGATTATTAAAATGCAAATTACACTTGATCATAGAGACCAATAAAAAAACCAACAATATAGAGTACAGTATATACCTGTATGAACACCTGTAATTTTGAAATACCTTCATAGTGGACCAAGACTAATTTGAATATCGTTGTTGTTGTTTGTTGTTGTTGTTGTTGTTGTTGTTTACGAGAAGTGGCCATTTATAGTTTGTCAGCCATATTGAGGCTCCCTGGACGTATATAACTACACCCCCCCCCACCGTCACCCCCCAACACATGCCACCACAACCCACTCTCCACAACCCACCACCCCCCTCCCCAACCCACCTCCACAAGCAGAAATCTCTCTCTCTCTCTCTCTCTCTCTCTCTCTCTCATGAATGAACGAATGACAACTCCATCATTACTCCAATATCCCCTTCCTTCTCTTTTCATCTTTCTCATAAACAATAAGATTTATACCATTACTCAATAAACCGGAGGAAAAAAGGTAAATGAAAATACGAGGTAGAATCCCATGAAGGAATGTACAGGTTAAGTAAATGTTCTCTTCATTAATGTTGTAATATGATTTACCTTATGAGGCAAATGGTGAATATTGGTGCAAATTTGACTACGTGAATTATGGATCATATTGACTAGACTCTATCTGTGGTATCAAGTCTGTCTGTCTGTCTGTTTTTGTGTATGTATCTGTGTCTGTCTGTCTGTCTTTATGTATGTATCTGTGTCTGTCTGTCTGTCTTTATGTATGTATCTCTGTCTGTCTGTCTCTCCTCCCTCACCTGCCACAACCTTCACCTCACCTCTCTCTCCGTTTCCTCAGTCCTTTCCTCTCCCTCACCTACCCACCTCCTACCCTCTCCCTTACCTACCCACCTCCTACCCTCTCCCTCACCTACCCACCTCCTACCCTCTCCCTCACCTACCCACCTCCTACCCTCTCCCTCACCTACCCACCCTCTCCCTCACCTACCCAGCCCCCTACCCTCTCCCTCACCTACCCAGCCCCCTACCCTCTCCCTCACCTACCCAGCCACCTACCCTCTCCCACACTCCCCTCCTTCCCTCCAACACGCGTCGAGGAGCAAAAGAAAACGGAGAGAGAGGAGAAAATAAAAACTTCAATTACAGAGGGTAATTTCTCCACCGTTTTATCGCCAGTGGACACCTTGAGAAATGGCCCACTTCCGTCTTCGTCAGGCAGAGCGGAACACCTGCAGCCGACATACAGGACCTCCCAGGTGGCTCGGGGACGTCCTGGGTGGGGTAAGGAGAAGTACTCACTCACACAATACGTATATTTAATTTCCATCCATATTCTTTCTTAATGGTGATATTTGTACAGGTCTCACTCGCTCACTTTGTGTAATTGAGGAACCGTGACTGTCTGAATGTTACCTGGTGATACAATTGGTGCAGCAGATTGGTTATATAATGAAACCTCTATATAACGGAATTTGATCTAACGGAATAATCTCTAATATATTGTGCGTTAAACAGACAGACAGACAGACAGACAGACAGACAGACAGACAGACAGACAGACAAAGACAGAGAAACAGACAGACAGACAAACAGACAATACCGGTCAGCCCCAGTCCATATGGTTGGTGAAGACGGTAAAAATCACACACACACACACACACACACACACACACACACACACACACACACACACACACACCACACCTGACCGGGGTGGCGCATCTGTGAGGCATTCACGCCTCCACGCCTCCTTTGTAGAGACGCTCTACTCCACGCCTGTGTTATCTCCTCAGAGCCAGGAGCCTCTCTCCCCCACCCACCACTTACCACCACCACCATACCACCACCCTTACCACACACCACCGCCAGTATCACCACCATCACCACACACCCCTACCACTAAAGCTACCGTCTACACCACTACCACCATCACACTATACACACTACCACACACACCTACACCTCTACCACACACACCTACCACACACCACCTACCACCAAACCTACCATCTACACCACTACTACCACACACACACCTACCACACACACCTACCACCAAACCTACCACCACTACCACCACACACTATACACACTACCACACACACCTACACCACAATCACACACACCTACCACACACCACCTACCACACACACCTACCACCAAACCCATCCACACCACTACTACCACACACACCCCACCACACACACCTACCACCAAACCCACCACCACTACCACCACACACTATACACACCACCCACCACCAAACCTACCACCACACACTATACACACCACCACACACCACCTACCACCAAACCTACCATCTACACCACTACTACCACACACACACCTACCACACACACCTACCACCAAACCTACCACCACTGCCACCACACACTATACACACTACCACACAGACACCTACCACACACACCTACCACCACACACTCGTCTTTCTTCTCTCTCTCTCATAAAGCTTACAATCATCCCCTTGTGGTACTGGTACGGGCAGCTCCAGCCACAAGCAATTATATCTCGCTCTTCCTTCCAGCAATATTAAAAAACTTTTGGCAGTGGATGAAAACACCTAAAGGTTGACGCCATTGAGAGATGTGATGACCACTTTCTTATGTTCTTATGTCTTAATGAACAACAAAAATACATAATCCTACAGAATACAGAAATTAATACAAAAAAACATATACATAATGATTGTAGATGTTTAGTGTTTTGGTTAATTAGTTTATCATGAGTGAATGTTTCTTTGTTATGTGAGCCTCTGGAGTATTATCTAAGGGTTTTTGAATACCTGTGTGTATGTATAATTACCCTATTGATTATATAAAAGACGGAATATTATATAACGAAATCATCTGCATAATCGGAATGCAGGTATTAATAATTGTAACTTCAACTTACAAAACACACACACACACACACACACACACACACACACACACACACACACACACACACACACACACACACACACACACACACACACACACACACACACACACACACACACACACATATATTGTTATATGTATAGAAATGGGTGTTACCTGGCACAAGGGGGGGTGGCAAATACGAGCGTGTAAGGGGTTGTCTGTCGGATCATCAGAAACACTGTTGGATACCACAGCTGTAATAGGGGGGAAGGAGGGGAGGGGGGGAAGGAGGGGAGGGGGAAGGAGGGGAGGGGGGACGGGAAGGAGGGGAGGGGGGACGGGAAGGAGGGGAGGGGGAAGGAGGAGGGCTGGGGAAGGGGATGTCTTGTGATAGTGAAAAGGGAGAGGAAGGAGGGGAAGAGACAGGAGAGACGGGAAAAAGTTAGGAGGTGAGATTGAAGAGAGAGAGAGAGAGAGAGAGAGAGGAGAGAGAGAGATTGTTAGGTAATCTAGCCTGTCTATGGATCAAGTATTCCCCCACCCCTCACACACACACCTATACAAATATGACAAAACATCAAAAATTATTTCGCTTGGTCGAAGTGCTCTCTCTCTCTCTCTCTCTGTTCCTCCCTTTATTTTTAATCCTCTCCATTGTTCTCTCGCTGTCTTTGATGTTTTCCTCACTTTTCCCTTTCATTTTTCAGCCTCTCTCTCTCTCTCTCTCTCTCTCTCTCTCTCTCTCTCACACACATCAGAGAGCTAGGTACGTCCATGTTGTTCTCGACAAGGAAGACGGTGACGAAAATACCCATTGAACGGAACCATAAAACTCAACCCAGGTGACAAGAGCGATACTTAGTCCCTGTCTGATGTGTGTGCGTGTGTGTGTGTGCGTGCGTGCGTGTGTGTGTGTGTGTGTGTGTGTAAATACAATAATAATAATAATTAACGGTTTATTGAAAGAGCTATAAGCTGTGAAGGCTGGAAAATATACAGTTACATATTTGGGGAATGGGTTACGAATTACAAATACGATATATGATATAAGTGACACAAATATGTGTGTGTGTGTGTGTGTGTGTGTGTGTGTGTGTGTGTGTGTGTGTGTGTGTGTGTGCGTGCGCGTGCGCGTGTGTGTGTGTTACTCTCATGATTGCTTTACTTAAATAATTCTTCGTACTCTTACTTCTTCCAGTTTATTCCTCTTTACTCTTATTACTTGGCGTCTTAACCCATTTATTCTTTCTTGTTATATTTTATTCTTCTTTATCGTTTTTGTACTCTTTGTTTTTCTTCTGTTTACTTTATCTCTATCTCCTTTGTTTATCACTCTTTTTCCTGCCCTCTTCAGTCTTTTCATCTCCTCTCTCTATCTCTCCCTCTTTCATCAGCACTCCCCCTCTCCCTTTTCACCACTTCACATTTTTCCCACACTTCCTCCCTCCCCCTCTCCCTTCTAACCTTCTCCACCACATAATCCCCCCTTACACTCCCTCTCTCTGTCTCCCTCCTAACCCTCCCTACCCGTCTTCATCTCCTCCCACACTCCCTCTCTCTGTCTCCCTCCTAACCCTCCCTTCTCACCCTCCCTCCTGACACATAAGCTGTGGGCAGGGTGAGGCTTTGTGTAAAACTTCAGCCCGCTTCTCACACTCAAACCTACACGTACACGTTTATGTCACAAGACGAGGCATCACTTTGACAACTTTTTCACTCCGGTTTTCAAGAAGTTGTTTTGATGGAACCTGTCATGGTGGCACAATTCTTGGTGGAAGTTCTCTCAGGAACGTGTCTTAATGGTACCTTTCTTTGGTGGAACGTGTCTTAATGGTACCTTTCTTTGGTGGAACGTGTCTTAATGGTGCCTTTCTTTGGTGGAACGTGTCTTAATGGAACCTTTCTTTGGTGGAACATGTCTTAATGGTACCTTTCTTTGGTGGAACATGTCTTAATGGTACCTTTCTTTGGTGGAACATGTCTTAATGGTACCTTTCTTTGGTGGAACATGTCTTAATGGAACCTTTCTTTGGTGGAACATGTCTTAATGGAACCTTTCTTTGGTGGAACATGTCTTAATGGAACCTTTCTTTGGTGGAACGTCTTAATGGAACCTTTTGGTGGAACCTTTCTTTGGTGAACCTTTCTTGGTGGAACATACCCACGGAACCTTTCTTTTGGTGGAACGTGTCTGAACCTTTTATGTCTTAATCTTTTTTGGTGGAACGTGTCTTAATGGTACCTTTCTTTGGTGGAACGTGTCTTAATGGTGCCTTTCTTTGGTGGAACATGTCTTAATGGAACCTTTCTTTGGTGGAACATGTCTTAATGGAACCTTTCTTTGGTGGAACGTGTCTTAATGGTACCTTTCTTTGGTGGAACGTGTCTTAATGGTGCCTTTCTTTGGTGGAACATGTCTTAATGGTACCTTTCTTTGGTGGAACGTGTCTTAATGGTGCCTTTCTTTGGTGGAACGTGTCTTAATGGTACCTTTCTTTGGTGGAACGTGTCTTAATGGTGCCTTTCTTTGGTGGAACATGTCTTAATGGAACCTTTCTTTGGTGGAACATGTCTTAATGGAACCTTTCTTCGGTGGAACATGTCTTAATGGAACCTTTCTTCGGTGGAACATGTCTTAATGGAACCTTTCTTTAGTGGAACTTCTCTTGGTGGAACATGTCTTAATGGAACCTCTCTCATCAACGTTATTATTACTGTTTATATAGATATTATACACATCTGTTTCAGCCTTAATAAATAAGTATTATGATCTACTTAACTAATCACTAATGAAAGCTTTATTGCCTCTACACAATATTCTCTTTAATGTAAAATATACTTCATAAAATTATCTTCCTGACTTAGTAATATTTATTTTTATTCATTAACTCACTAATAAATACTTTTATATATTAGTTTCATTCAATAAAAAATAAAATCAACAAAATTTCAACCTAGAATCAAATCCCTTTTTCATAGACTACAACATAGCGAATAGAGGAACAGATCCTTTACGGGATTTTGGATTTAATCTCATGGATAGAGAATTTGATCCTTTTAACCTGAAGCTTAATTGAATTCGTTACTTTGACTTCCCGATTCGACCCCACAAAAGATCATAAACACTCGAGCTTGGAATACAATATTTCATGATAGGCGATTCAATTCCTCATACACAGAACTGAATCCCAAGAGAGAGTTAATGACACGTGGACTGGGAAGGTGATTAAGGTAATTAGCATAACGGACATGCGGGCGGAGACTCCTTAATGACCCTAGCAAATCATCTGTTGGTGGTGATTGATGCCCGCAGGCTTAGTGGTGAGGCTTGGTGACTCGTGTGGTGGTGATGGTGGTGAAAGCGGATATGGTGATGGTGATGATGCTGTGCTGCTGGTGATGGTGGTACTGTGGCGATATAGTGGTAGTGGTGATAGTGATATAGTGGTGGTGATGATGGTAGTGTGGTGGTATTGTGTAGGGGCTGGGATATTTTAATACGAAATAACTTGACATGTAAGATTGAGAGAGAGAGAGAGAGAGAGAGAGAGAGAGAGAGAGAGAGAGAGAGAGAGAGAGAGAGAGAGAGAGAGAGAGAGAGAGAGAGAGAGAGAGAGAGAGAGAGAGAGAGAGAGAGGGCAAGCAGACAGACAGAGAGACAGACAGTCAGACAGACAGAGACAGACAGACAGAGACAGACAGACAGTCAGACAGACAGACAGACAGATATAGGAGACAGACGGGGACAGACAAACAGTCAGACAGACAGAGACAGAGAGATAGTCAGACAGTCTGACAGACAGAGACAGACAGACAGTCAGACAGTCAGACAGACAGACAGAGACAGACAGACATATAGAGACAGACAAAGACAGACAGACAGTCAGACAGACAGTCAGACAGACAGACAGAGACAGACAGACAGTCAGACAGACAGACAGACAGACATATAGAGACAGACGGAGACAGACAGACAGACAGACAGACAGACAGACAGTCAGACAGACAGTACACGAGAGCATTATCACGTATAAAACTGTAAAAACAAGTAAAAAGCAATAAGCGAAAGAGGACATTCGGAAAATTTAATATTTTGCAAGTATAAAAAAGCAATAGAAAAGTTGTCCAGCTTCACTATCAGACACATCAAGTATCCTATATGCTAGAAAAATGTACATGACCAACTTCCACGGGCCTGTCCGCTCACATTACAAGTGTTGCAAAGAGAAACTTCAACTTTTTTTATTACTTCTGAGAGAAACTTGAGTTGGCGGCCATTTTAAAGGGTCAGTGATTCACGGAGAATTTCATTTAACTTGATATTCGAAAGATTTGAGGAGTTGTTAGTGGGGTGGTCTACACACACACACACACACACACACACACACACACACACACACACACACACACACACACACACACACACACACACACACACACACACACAGTTTGGCCCCCAGCCAGCTGCCCCCCCCCCCCGGCCAAGAATCAATAAGAGGGGGACCACCAGCTTGGCTCTAGCTCCTTGATGGTCCTCCTCCTCCACAATTGTTTCTTCCAGTACTACAATGTCGTCCTCCAAGCTGATACTCCAAGAAAGAACTGGGGGCCTCCAAAACATGCGGTGGCCTTCGTGACATATGGTGGGCCTCCAAGACATGCGGTGTCCTCCATGACATGTGGTGGCCTCCAAGACATGCGATGTCCTCCATGACATGTGGTGGCCTCCATGACATGCGGTGGCCTCCAAGACATGCGATGTCCTCCATGACATGTGGTGGCCTCCATGACATGCGGTGGCCTCCAGGACATGCGGTGGCCTCCAAGAGAGATATAGTGGCCTCCAAGAAAAGATGTGGTGGTCTCCAAGACATATGCAGTAGCCTCCAAGAGAGACATAGTGGCCTCTAAAAATGACATAATAAACTCCAAGCAAGACCTAAAATTCCTCCCAACTTAATGTGTTCCTTCCTCCCCTCCAAGACTAAACATACTACAACGTTTTTGTAGGTATGATAAACACTTCAATAGATTGGTTGGTGTTGCTATATTCATATGTATATTACTTAACCATCCCCTATGTATATTCACATTTTATTTCCATGTATATGAATATTTACACTGCCTCTCCTGGAAGATTGTAGGTGAGGTGAGGTGAGGTGAGGTGAGGCGAGGTGAGGCGAGGTGAGGTGAGGTGAGGTGAGGTGAGGTGAGGTGAGGTGAGGTGAGGCGAGGCGAGGCGAGGATGGGATTAACTCATCCTCTGGAGCATATAACAGTAATGGTTATTTTGTTGGATGGTTAACTCCTTGAGGACGATGGTTAACTCCTTGGAGGAATACAGCTTTGATTATTATCGATACCAAGAGCTGAAGCTCAAGACTCATCGTCCTCAAAGGCTTTTATACACAAGGACAACCATCAACACCATATCACCAGCTACAATGACCCAACAACTACAACACCTTACAACAACCACAACTAATAACACACATAACCATCACAAAACCACCAATAACAAACACAACAACCACAACTAATAACACACATAACCATAACAAAACCACCAATAACAACTACAACAACCACAACTAATAACACACATAACCATAACAAAACCACCAATAACAAACACAACAACCACAATCATTTCAATAACCCCAACATATACACAATAAATTTCAACAATAAACACAACAAGCATACAAAAACTCCACCCACCCACGCCCACACCCACCACCCACCCACACCCACACACACAAAGTTATCAACAATCAAAAAAACCCTCACAACTTCCCTCGGTAAACTCTCTATCGATTTTCTCACTTAAAAGAACCATTTTTCCTGCCATTTTTCTGCCATTTTCTGCCATTTTTCTGCCAATTTGTGTCATAAAGGTCGAACCATAAGGCATAAAGCTCCACTTCTTCCATCACAGCGGCAAAAATTAACTCTCCCCTTGGGTTCGTGGGTCCGTTAATGGCTTCAGTGATCTTCAGGAAAGTCTATTATACGAAGGTTCATTGGATCATTTTGTGGTTCGTTGGACAGAGGTTTATAGGTTAGGTTAGGATATGAGGTTAGGTTAGGTTAGGTTAGGTTAGGTTAGGTTAGGTTAGGTTAGGTTAGGTTAGATTACCTTTAGTTTACGTTAGTTTAGATAAATGATGATGATGATGATGATGATGATGATGATGATGATGATGATGATGACAGTGATGGTATTGGTAAAGTTAGTGTAATATTACTGAACCTTTTACAAGCCTGATTTGTACAGGTCGTTCAGCAGTGTTTCCAATACCTGTTCCATTCCTCAAATCCTCTTTTACTGGGGAGATGTCAATTGCTCAAAAGGTTTCAACATTTTCCTGAACGAATTTCTAAACTTCAATTTTCTCTCTTTCGTTATTGCGTTCTTTTGGAAATACTTTGAGAACTCGGAGAACAAATTATTATTGGTTGTCATTATTATGTTATTAATTAGCTTCAATAACTATGGTCTTTGAACATGTACTTGAAGTAGTTATTATACTAATTCATTAATAATTACGAGAAATATAACTCTTTCTTTTATATTCAACAGTTCAATCTAATTAAATTTATCGTATGTATGAATGTATGTATGTATGTATGTATGTATGTATGTATGTATGTGTGTATGTATGCATGTATGTATGTATGTATGTATGTATGTATGTATGTATGTATGTATGTATGTATGTATGTGTGTATGTATGCATGTATGTATGTAACCTCTAAGGAAATTCCAAGCTTATGTATAACCCCGAGGTTCCGGTGTGCGTTTGTGACTCCCTCAAAGCACATAAGGTATACCACTATTCCTTGTAACTACTTCACAAGTATTTAGCCTCGGGGATATTATCTGGTTTAGCCTTCACTCCTTCAGTAGTATTATCTCTATACCTTAAAACTGGAGGGAATAATTCATGTTAGATTTTACGACCAATATTACTTTTAAATAATGTCTTGATTTTTTTATAACTAATCTAACCCAACCTAACCTTATCTAATCAAACCTAACTTAAGCTAACCTTACCTAAACTAATCTAACCTAACCTAAACTAACCTAACCTAAGCTAACCTTACCTAAACTAATCTAACCTAACCTAAACTAACCTAACCACCAACATTAAAGTATAAACATAAATGCCTATCCCACCAAACATCACAGCTTGATAACTTACAATAGTCATGTTACTTATCAGAGAAAACTGTGGAGTTTTATCTAACATCTTCCCACAGAAAACGTTTCAATCTTCCTTGATCACTTCTCAGATACTGATAGTCTTTTTTTTTTTCCCTCTAGACTTTGATCAATGATTCAATTTTAAACTTTCTGGTTGGGAAAAATAGAAATGCTAGTCCACAGAGTGTCTTTGATAGGTGAGTGGGTCTTCTCTCTCGTTAGTGTGATATAGGGACTCATAGATGTTGTTCCAAGCATGAGTAAAAATCTACCAGGGTGGAATTTCATCTTTTCAATAGTAAGATTGTATTAAGAATCCCAGTTTACTTTGACTAGAGATTGTCAATGTTCCCGTTATAATTCTTTTAGCTTATGAATGTGGTCTAATGGTATTTATCTAAATAAAGTAGAAGTTGAATGTGGTAAAATCAATGATTAATTAATATGTTTACGTACAGTGAGAGTGAATGAGCTATCTGGGGAAGAGTTGATTCCATTCAACCTAAAAATTTAGATTAAGAGGAATAAAAACAACAGATTGGGGTTTAGCGTAATTGATGGTGTAACCTCTTGAGTAGAATGAGTTAATTAACAGCACTCAAGAGGTCAAATTATCATACTCAAGGGATTAAGTTGTAATACTCAAGGGATTATTATATCATCTTATTCAAAGGGATAAGTTGAATGACAGTCAAATCCTCCTGTAATTGGCACCAAGAGTAATCGATGTTCTTAGTGCCAACAGACTGGTCATTCGGGCGTTTCTCTCCTGAAGACATAAGAAATGGAACTTGCAAGCTGGACGATTTTTGAAGAGAGAAACATAAATGGTGAGATGAATTGCCCGCAGGTTTTTTTCGATGATTTACTTATTTGGGTTTTCAATTTTTATTACGTTTTTTATTCATTCATTCATTCATTCATTCATTATAATTATTTATTTATTTATTTGTTTATTTATTTATTTATTTGATTATTTATTTATTACCTGTATATACAATAAACATTAGATAAGTCAAATCATTAATATTTCAGAATATTAAGATAAATAGTCGTCTATATTACTAAAACTCACATAAACAAACACAACAAATCTTGATATAAAGAAAAAAAAGGTTGACCAGAATACGAAATGTGTGTAATATATAAAATTTAAATTGAAAAATGAACAAGTATTGAATTTATACATCATATTGAAATGTCCTCTGAATTATTTTATATATTAGAAATGCAAAACTTGATATGAAAAACAACGTCAGATATATTTTTTCGTTCATGCAATATGCAACACTTATTGAAAATGTATAATTTACATTTACCTGACTGACGGTACAAGCTGACAGTGTTACCCAGATGCACAGTAAGTTTAATATCAGAAAGAGCGATAGGCTACACTACCACAATGCTGAATAAGATACGATATTGTCAACATTATAACGAGGTATTAATAACAGTAGAATTCCTCTCATAAGAATACCTACACGAGCGATCACCTCCGCCTAGATTAGCGATCACCGGTACTGGTCTCTCTGTCTCTTCTATTCCTCAATGATACAAATGATACGCAAAAGGGATATTTTTTTCGTCTTTTTTGGCAACAGTGACACACTTTTATGGCAAGAGACTTAGTTTCCTCAAAATCTATAAATACACTTCACTAAAAAAAGTTGATTTTAAACAGACGAGAAAGTTATCGAACACTAGAAGTAAAATAAAAAAAAACAATAGAAATGAGAATAAATGGTAAAAAATCCTCTTTTGTTTAACATTGGATTCTGTAGTCTAAGGTTTCAAGGGTGTTCTATACCACTCAAGGTCTTCCTCAAGTCGTCCTCCGCGTACCCAACAATCATCCCTTCTCGTGCGTGAGAGTTTTTGTCTTATTTCTGGTCTAAATTCCCAGCAGCAAATGTTACGTGAAAATTAAGAACAGGAGAGAGAGAGAGAGAGAGAGAGAGAGAGAGAGAGAGAGAGAGAGAGAGAGAGAGAGAGGACAAACAATACCTCGCTTCAATCAATGACAATGTATATCACGTCAACAGCTGAAGAACAACAGGATTGATGAATGATGATGATGATGATGAATGATGATGATAATGATAATGATAATGATGAAAAATAAAAAAAAATAACAAGAACAAAAAAAAAGGAGTTTCAAGTAACATATAAACAAGAAAGAGCCAAACTAAGGAATAGAGACGCGGCAGCTCTGTAAGGATCACCCTCACACAAGACTGACACAAATACTGAGTAAGCTTGACAACTGCTGAAATGCTACGCCCCAATAAATGTCGCCAGACCAGAACTGAGAGAGAAAATACGACCATCCGACATCCAGCCGTTTGAGCCACACTCCCACGACACATCAACCAGGGGGGGGGGAGGAGGAGGGGGGAGGGGAGGGGGAGGGGGGGGGAGAGGAGGGGGGAGGGAGGGGGGAGGGGGAGGGAGGGGGGGAGGGGAGACTGTGGTAGCGAGATATGGGTGAGTCAAGGTTCCGGTGGGTCTAATTTATTTTGGAAGGGGAATTAAAGTGGTGAAGGGGCGGGGGGATGGTGGGGGGTGGAGGGGGGGGGGAAGTAGGTGAGAGGAAGTTAGGTGGTGAGGGGTAGGAGGAGGGAGAGAGGATGGGGTAGGTAGGGTTATAGGTTAGGTTAGGTTAGGTTAGGTTAGGTTAAGGAGAATCAATTGGTGGGTATTGTTTATGTTTTGGTTGATTTGTTATTTGTTTTGTGTTTTTGTTGTTATTGATTTCATTGAATTTGCTGTTTTTGTCATAATTTTCTTCACTGTTTTTGCTGCTGTTGTTGTTGAAAATCCACTTGTTATTGTCTTTGTTAATACTGATCATTCTGTTATTGTTTTTGGTCTCATCAAAGAGATGTTTTTGTGGATAATGTTAATGATGTTTTTGTTGTTGTTGTTGTTCCTACTGCTGTTAATGTAGTTGTTGTTGTTTTTGTGGTCAGATTTTTCAATGCTACCGCCGGTGTTGTTGTTGTTGATATCACTGCATTGATCAGTAAGGTGTTTGAAGATTATTATTATTTTTTTTAAAGTTTATTATAATCTCTCTCTCTCTCTCTCTCTCTCAACAGTAATCTGCTTCCCTCCACACACACACATAGTTTTAGTAGTAGTAAGTGAAACGCGGCGGGAGAAGAACGTAGAGTTTATTTCGTGTCGGATATTGACTTTACCTTATTTCGCGGAACATATTTGTGTGTGTGTGTGTGTGTGTGTGTGTGTGTGTGTGTGTGTGTGTGTGTGTGTGTAAGGAGACACCACTCTGTATGATTGTATCTAGGAGACCTTAGGGGTAAAATAAACATACATTCTTCCATACATATATATACAAGTGTGCAATCCCCTGAGTATTAACACGAACACCCATACACACATCCCTGAAATACACACCTACACATGGCACAGACGGTACACACCAACACATAGTAAACACATACACACAGTACAGTACACACATACACATAATACACATACAAATATACACAGTACACACATACTTACAGTACATACACAAATATACACAGTACACATATAACATAACTACTTGGTACAGAGCATTAAATAATTTTATGTCTCATGCAAACTTGTTGAAGGAATACAAACAGACAGAACTGCCAGACGCCGCCACCTGACACAACTACCCTACACAAGTTACCTCTCTTGTTTATCTTTCATTAAGGCAACACAAACTAACATCATGAAGAAGACGAACCTGAAGATGAATCATAGCACTGTTGCCACCAGGGATTATATTACACTGAAATAACACTATATAAAGCTAAGTAAATATATTATATATAATGGTTTTCGGCATATATATTTTGGTCCGGAATCCAGTTAGAAATTATGTGGCGTAGGAACAACAGAGATAAGTGGGGAATTTCCTCTCAGTTTGTCAGTTAGGAAAGGTATTCATTGAGCTATAAACACAACGTAATATTATCTTGAATTATTATCTTGAAGTGAACAAAGAAAATTAGTCAAAATATTAGAGGGTAGATAATGTCCCTGAGTGTGCGGACTGTCAGATCCCCAGGTTACCTAAGAAGGGGTAATTAGTTAATATAGTTTGCCTCAGGTACTTTGTTAAAAAAAAAATTATGTTTGATGAATAACCATGAAAAAAAAAAAGTTCATATTTACGAAAATTACAGAAAAGTTTTAAATTTTTCTTGTAAGTTATTTTTTGAGTGACAATTAAATATATTTGTCCATGTTTATTTACCTTCTACCAAATGTCTCTTTATCTATTGTATCCGTGTTCTTATCTGTCTTTATCTTTCTCCTTATCTATATTTATCTCTCTCTTCTGCTTTCCTTGCCTTTCGTTCCCTCTCTCATTAACGTCATCTTTTGTTATCGTCTCCTATTCTTATTTAGCCCACGTTTATTATATAGTTCCCTCCCTCCCCCTATCTTTATCACAACCTTCTACTCCCTCCGTTTACTTTCATCCATTCCCTATTTATCGAGGCTAATCCAAGCACTAAACACCCACCCCCCCCACCACACCCACCCCCACCTCCTATCCCACTTGGCCACACACGAGGGCAGTAGCGACTAATTAGATCGACCTGCCACTGTGATTGGCCGCTTCTGTGCGCTCTCCCTTGTTATTGGGCCTTTATATGAGCCAATCAGCGCTCACATAGTTTGTTATTGTACGTACTCAGGGCGTGACGTCATTTTATCAGATGGGTGTTGGAGCCTGGATTCACAGAGTCTCGTATCCTGAAAGCTTATTGTGTTAAGCTTATTGTTTCTCTTAAGCTGTGGCAAAAAGAATCCTAAATAATGTTAAGACTCTACTGAAGTTATAATGGCATCGAAAGGTTAAGAAAACATATACAAAGGCTACTTAAGGTGCCAGGAATATACTTACAATATAATAGACCTTGTAAGTATTATATTTTACATTTACACGTAAACATACAGAGATAAAGAGTGAAAACAAAATCGGGAAAAAGTTGATTCAATAACTTAACTAATTATCTTGCCGCATTAACTTAATTCATTTAGCTGATGTTAAAAATAAGGATTAACTTAGTTGACAGGATTCCTAAATTAACTTAAATAGTTAATTTTGAAAGTTAATTAAGCCAGCCCTGGTGTGTGTGTCAGTGTGTGTGTGTGTGTGTGTGTGTGTGTGTGTGTGTGTGTGTGTTACAATAAACTCAGTTACAAGATGGTAATTAAACGCCTTTGAAAAAACAAAAATATAATAACAATTAGAATGACTTAACCTAACCTAACCAAACGTAACCTAAACCATCAAATATCCTCAGACATAAGACTAACAAAACTTACATTGCCTCCCCACCTTTTTTTCACAATCGTATCTATAATATTGAAACCATATATGACAGAGTGAGGTTTTCCTGCTAGTTCTGTCTCTGCCACGCCATAAAACTCCAAAAGCTGGGTGATCCATTGCAAGTTTTTATTGCCGCCTCAACCATCCCACACCTCAGCCAGCGAAATTGGACGCAACTGGACGGCCCCATTTTATCACCCACATCTCCAGCTACACACCTATGTCGGACCACCTCTCTAGTCCACGGTGGCTTTACATTACGATCGTGAGTTGAGTCCCTAATACCTAGGTTCCTCGAGCTCTCATTGGGTAGTAGGTTAAAATTTTCACCCCTCCTTTTATCTGGACGTAAGAGAAGGTATTAAACTGGCTCGCTAAAGCTCTTGCTAATTGATGACCTGACACAACGTCATCGAAATCGTCTCGTTGTGGATTATAGGCCGTTTTCTGTTGATTATTACTGTCCCGTTTTCTGTGATTACCGTTTCGTTTTCTGTTAATTATTACTGTCCCGTTTTCTGTTGATTATTACCATCCCGTTTTCTGTTGATTATTACTGTCTCATTTTTGTTGATTATACTACCCCGATTAACTCATTATTTTCATTCTTTCTTTCATATCTATTACTAAAAACACGATAATTATTTGAACACTAGTCCCATTATATTAGTTTAGTTGAATAATAAGGTTTTCTTTCCGGTGTTAGAGATTGTAAGTATAAGATCTAGGGCTCAACATTCTCATTACACTCTATATATTCGACTCTAAACCATGAAGATTTTTCCTTATTTCCAGGTCATAAAATCTATATTAATTACCTAGTTCTTAATGTCTTTATTATCCACTATATGACACTATAATTAATTTACGAATCTAATCATACATGTAATTTAGTTTAGTATCCCAAATTCACGGGTTAATATCACAGTGTTGTGTTTTTATGACTAATAACGTTTTTTTTTTTCATTATTTCCGAAGTTGATTAAACAGAATAATGTCTCTTAGTTTTACAGAGGTGTTTTTTTTTAAGTTGATAACAATGATTGGTGTTTCTTGTTCCGTGTGAATTCATGAGAGCAATCAACTTTTTTTTTAAGGAGTTCTAAATGTTCTCATCGGTTTCCAGGGAACACATAACAGTAAAGAAAAGATATTATAGTCATTAATACCTTTTTCAACGGTAGGTAGGTAGTTAGTATGTATGAACAACCTGTGCTGCTGTTTTTTTTTTGGGGGGGGTCAATTAACCTAACCTAACCTAACGTACTGTAATCTAATTTAACCTATCCTAACCTAACCTAATATAACATAATCTTACTAAAAGTTAATCTCTCTCTCTCTCTCTCTCTCTCTCTCTCTCTCTCTCTCTCTCTCTCTCTCTCTCTCTCCCATAACAACTATCCACTAACTTACCAGAGAAATAATAAGAAAGGAATCCTCATTACTTCGTGCCAGGCGGGTCGAGTGTCGCGTCTTGACAATAAACCGCCTCTAACCTCAAGAAGAAGTTATAAGGTGAGTTAGGCATTCTTAAGGTGGTTTAAAGGTGTCATCTAAAAGTTATGATGAAGTTTAATTTGAATTCTTTTTCTAAAGTTTGATAAATATAAGTGTACCGAGTTGTGAGAGAGAGAGAGAGAGAGAGAGAGAGAGAAGTAGGGAACTTTTTCTCTCTCTCTATTTCGATCTTTTCCCCCCGAGAGGACGATATAAACTTAATTGCTGGCTCCCCTTCTAAAATAAAAACATCTCGATTTTTCTTTCCCTTGCCTCTCTCTCTCTCTCTCTCTCTCTCTCTCTCTCTCTCTCTCTCTCTCCGTCCACTGTCAAGAGAGATCATATATGGTAGTGACTTTGGTGTGCTGGGTCAACTGTAGCCTGTGAACAAGTGGAAGGAGGGAGGGTAAGGAGGTGGGAGGAAGGAAGGAGGGTGGAGGGAGGGAGGAAGGGAGGAGAGGAGGGAGGGAAGGGAGGGGAGGGAGGAGAGGAGGGAGGGAGGGAGGAGGAAGGGTCATATATAGAAGAGCGTTCTCGGTAAGGTTGAATGTGGAGATATTGGCCTTAGATATTGACCACTCGTATCACCCACCCACCCACCCACCTCCCCACCCCACACACACACACACCCACCCACCCACCCACCCACCCACACACACACACACCCTCCTCCCCATACACACCGCCTCTATCACACAAAGATGAACAGTCTTTCTTTCCCTTTTATTTGTTTCCCGTTTTGTGTGTGTGTGTATTTGTTCCTTTCACCGACTTGGGAGTTATTAATACCTCCTTGGGAAACTCTTGGTAAACTTAATCTTCTCTCTTTCCTCAACTGTTGTTTAACTCGGACCGCTGGGAGGAAAGTGAGGAGAGAAAGGTAGGAAAGTTATTTTACGTGTATGGGTTGAAGGGCGGAGGCGGGGGGGGCAAGGGGGGGTGCCTTCTTTTTCTTTCAGCACTTGAGAAAGTCTATTTCTTTTATTCGAGACGTGATGTCTCTCTCTCTCTCTCTCTCTCTCTCTCTCTCTCTCTCTCTCTCTCTCTCTCTCTCTCGTGTTTTGTTAAGAGAGAAAGTCAGTTTTGTTTTTAGATGCGTCACAACCTATAGCCATTTTCTTTCGCTGTCAAGGAAGATGGGAAGATGGTTTTCTTATATATACATACGTCCAATGGCCCAATTTATGTCTATATTTATTTTTTACTTTTCATATTGATGGTCATTTTCTGTTTGAGGCATGACGACCATTTTAGGGGGTGGGGGTAGGGAGAGGGGGCGGTGAGGGGGTAACGAGGCTCTAGAGAAAGGTAGTTAGGTTGTTATATTCTTTAAGTGTAACGAGCAATATTATTTTATTTTGTTTATGTCACAGCGGGGAATAAATTTTGTCCAGTGAACCGATATAAAGTTAATATAAAAATACGTGTGATGAATAGAGACAAATATACTCATTACATTAAATTTTATCAACAAATCACAGATTTATCATGAGTGAAAATTTTTATTAATATCACAGAAAACTTGAAGATACTAGAACAATAATATCACGTTGTACCATCACTAGAAGAGGGATATTATCACGTTGTACCATCACTAGAAGAGGGATATTATCACGTTGTACCATCACTAGAAGAGGGATATTATCACGTTGTACCATTACTAGAAAACCATTATACCACTGTGCCATCACTCGAGGAACAATATAGCATAACATAATCACTTAACGACTCTTCCAACAAGGCCATAACAAGCATTGTTCCTTCAGATATTCCACCAATCATTCTTCCTTTCCAAACGCAAATAAGTATACCTGTGTGGTGGATATTACAGGTAATATCAATCTTACACCTGACAGTTTAATTTATAGTTACTCCACCGGGTCTTCTAAATACGTTTTCGATATAATTTCACGTACACCTGAGAATATTCTTAATGGGTCACTTACCAATCCACTTATTGCCACACACACCTGGGATAACTACATCATTTACCTGCTGGCCATTGACTATAAATAATGATTTTCAATAAAGGTGGTTAAATTTTCATGTTATTCGTTGTTACTTTACTCCTTTGTTTAGTGACGGTGAGGACTAGTCATGGAGACAGAGAGTCTTGATAGAGAGATTGGTAGTTTTGTTGGGTAAGTTGACGCATTATAGTAACTCAGTCGTAATATAAACCAAATCCCATTAATATATAATTGATGCTCTATACGATTCTGTACTAAGTGATTGTTTTTTGTAGGATATATTACGTGTGGGTTATATTAAAGGATATGTTGATACTACCAATGTCTTTCTTACATAGTGATTGTTAGAAAATAAAACTAGATGATAGATTGTTTTATGATTATACAATTGATATGACAGGTATTATAGTTCATACTTCTAGATGTAATTATTGATTATATTTTATACATAAAAATATATAATGGATTTATAGAGTATATCATACTGGGAGTAAAATACAGGGTGTCTCATAAAAAATTAAACACACTGGTTTCAAAATTTTCATAATGATCACCTGAGTGTATATATAACAAGAAACATATTTTACAACAGTTAATAAAAAGAAAAAAAGAATTAAAGATAAAATGTGAAGTACTTAGTTGAGTTTAATAAAAAAAATAATCGACAAATAGTAAAAAGATAATTTAAATCTAGGAAATAATTAGTTTCTTTTAATATGGTATATTTGAAGACGTTTCTTGGCCAATATCTACACCATATTAAAACCACTTGGAAGAATAAGTATTTATCATCATTAATATGTCATTCATCTCTTCCTCATTCAAACACTCCCCCAAAAAACCTTGAAAAGTCTTGATTCTGAAGTATTTCTTGTGTCGAGGACTCAACCACTCAGTTACGTGTGTTCTTAGTGTACTTAAACTCTACGTCAAACTCGAGATTGATTTATCCTTCGTTCAATAATGCATCGACGATCATTAGGTGATATAAACTATTAACTAGGACGTCGTACCTGTGAGAACTAGTACACAGGAGGAAGAATTAAAACTTTATAAATAATAACACAGATTGAAAGTTGAATATGTGTTTGCATATGTGTATGTATACGTGTATGTCTTTTGTGTGTGTATTTGTCCGTGTGTATGTATAATGTATCCATGTTTGTCTCTAACGACAAATTTATTTATCTCATGGCAATTAGGGTATTTACTCATCAGGTGAAGTAAACTAGGGGGCTAATCTTCAGGTGATCACTGACTGAGAGTAGAGAGGTTCGGTTTATCATCGCCCTCCTGGAGCTGCTAAACTAAGGATGAAATATCTACCTGCCTGCTAGTGAGTCACGACCTTATAACTCTTGACTCGAGGATCTTTATAGCCTTATCTGTCGAGGATAAGAGTGAGTAACAACCTTCCTGCTGCTGCTGCTTCTATGACTGAGAGAGAGAGAGAGAGAGAGAGAGAGAGAGAGAGAGAGAGAGAGAGAGAGAGAGAGAGAGAGAGAGGAGAGAGAGACAGACACACACACACACACTCTTCATCCTTGACCACCGAAGGGTCAAGACGTACCTGGCGCTGCTCTGGCAGCAGCCAGGTCAACTGTTAAGTTGGCCCATACCAACTCCCTCCCCTGAACCCTCCTCCCCATCGGAATATCAACAAGTTCTCGCCAGAAGTTACAATTTCATTTATGAAAGAAATGGAACCAGTGTTGAATAGTGGTGAACAGTGGTGAACAGTGCTTAAGTCAGTGAAAAACAACTCGGCAGTTACAGTTGAGTCTTACCCAGGCTAACCTTCACACAGTGAGGTCCCAGGTACCCAGTGATAACTGCCCCTGAGACTCAACAACACCAGCTATGTGTTAATCCGTCCACGATAGGGAGGCCTGGGACCACACCTTACTCACGTGAGTGAGTGAGGTCCTGTGACACCAGACTACGTGGCGTCCCCATGATGCTACGACACCACGTAGTGAATGAGTTGCTACAGCATCATGAGAGACCCCTCATAACACAACCAGTGAGGGAGTTACTACACCACGTGTCTGCTGTTCAACACCTCAGCGCACAAGATCTACGTGACCTCCACTGTAAACATTAATCTGTATGTTCACTGTATGTTCCTTCACCTTTCTCTAATGGAGGCTTTTGTTAAACCACCAATGTATGTAATAAGTCATATATATCCAATGTATATTTTCAGCCTTGGGGCTGCAGAACTTTTTCAATAAACCGTTAATTATTATTATCACACACACACACACACACACACACACACACACACACACACACACACACACACACACACACACACACACACACACACACACACACACACACACACATTTAAACCCACAACTCGACGCCAGTGAAGCAGTTCCAATCCAAATCGAATCACTGCTTCAGTCCACTACTACTCCTATAATTGAATGTGAATTGAATGAATAGAGATTGAAGGACTAACCAACCATTTCTCTCGTCTGTATCATCATATATTCCTCTCCCTTTTCTCCCTCCCCCTACACTCCCTTTCCCTTACTCACCCTATCCTCTACTCATTGCCTATCCCCTCACCTCTTTCTTACCTTTTCTTCCCTTCCCTACTCCTTTCCTTCTTTCCTACTTATCCTCCTTCCCTTCTACTTCCTTACTCCTTTCCCCCTTTCTTCCTCTTCCCTTCCTCCTCCCTTAACCCCTTTCTCCACCCCCCCCCTCCCTCTTCCCTTACCCCTCTACCTTAGTTTGGTATTCGAGGCACCAGATGGTCTCTCACACAGGTTCGAACCCGATAAACGAGACCCAAAACCGAGACGAAAAATGAGATCCTTAGACAGCAAACATCACAATTCAATTTCAGTTTCAATTGCTTTCTAAGTGTTTTGCTTGAACGGGAGGGAATAATGTTACCCGGGATAAGCAAGACCTGAAGGCGATGCTTTGGTGTTTTGGAGAACTGGTTAACTGGAAGGAAGGAAAACATTGGTATGGGGAGGGTGAGGGAGGAGGAGGAAAGCGAGAGGGATGAGAGTGAGAGAGACTATGGAGGAGGAAAGTGAGAGGGACTATAGGAGAGGGATGAGAGTGAGAGAGACTATGGAGGAGGAAAGTGAGAGGGACTATAGGAGAGGGATGAGAGTGAGAGAGACTATGGAGGAAAGTGAGAGGGACTATAGGAGAGGGATGAGAGTGAGAGAGACTGGAGGAGGAAAGTGAGAGGGACTATAAGAGAGGGATGATAATGAGAGAGACTATGGAGGAGGAAAGTGAGAGGGACTATATGAGAGGGATGATAATGAGAGAGACTATGGAGGAGGAAAGTGAGAGGGACTATAAGAGAGGGATGAGAGTGAGAGAGGCTATGGAGAAGGAGGAATATTTGTATTAGAAAACATTATTCAATTACCTTATTAATTTACTCTCATTTATTCTTCAACATTATCAGTAAAAGAATAATTATCTACTTTTTTATATATTTCTGTATTTATTTAGTATTATCTTCTGTCTCTTTAAAATTCTCTATATTACAGCATTTACACGATTAATCATCAACACTATATTAAAATACGTCCATTAATCCCTATAGAAAAAAAATTAATAAGGAAAATAAAAAAGAAAATATGACAATAGTTAAAAAAAAAACAGATTTTTCACATTAAAAAATCTCAAAAAATTTCGTAAAAGTTTCAATAATGGTAAAAAAAATTATATAATAAGTATAACTAAAGAATCATAGATCGCACGATGGTATAATGAACGAATTATACGTGTGATAAACTTGGTGTATAATTTTACCATTAGAGAGAACAATGTGACTGAGTGAAATAAAAGGGAGTTGAAGTTCACATAATATTTACCTTTTCTCACCCCCTTCCATTAACCTCCTTTCCATCTCTCCCTTCTCCCCCTTTACCCCCTACCCTTCAGGTCACTACCCCTAAACCCCTCCCCCACCTTAACCTAACCTAACCTATCCTAACCCAACCTAACCTAATCATCACTCCCCTTCCTCTCTCTCCTCTTACCCCTCCCTCTTCTCTCCCTCCCCTCTTCCTCCCCTTCCCTTCCTTCTCTTCCTCTCTCTCCCCCTGCAATTCTATCCATCACCTCCTCTCTACTCTACCCTTCTCTCCCTCCCTTGTCTACCCATCACCTCCCCTTCCTCCCCTCCCCACATAAGCTCCCCGGGGCCCAGCTGGTGAATAAGCTCCCCGGTAAACAAACAAGGCAGCACACACGGTCACAATTTACATGCCAGCCTTCCACCCAGAACAAAGTTTACCGATTTTTAGCCTCTGCTTTATTTGCGTTTTTATGTTACGTTGGCAATTTACACGTGACTCTGACATACATATAAATATATACGTATACAACATTTGTATATATTATTCATATGTATAAAAATATTTAGGTATGGTTAGTTAATTCGTATTTGTGAATATAGAGGGGTTTGTATTTGTATATATTATTCATATGTATAAAAATATTTAGGTATGGTTAGTTAATTCGTATTTGTGAATATAGAGGGATTTTAAATTTTGTTTGTATGGTTTGTGAAATATGGATATGGTTAATTTTTTTTTAGTCTCTCTCTCTCTCTCTCTCTCTCTCTCTCTCTCTCTCTCTCTCTCTCTCTCTCTCTCTCCTAGGTAACCACCAGAGGACACAACCTCTCGTCTTGGCTACTCAAGGAATGCTGTTATGACAATAGGAATAGACCCCCCTGTGTCTCGTCTCCCTTAGATTAAATTATCATGGTATAGAATTTTTCCCTCTACTCTGGAACTCTACCTCAAAAATACTACAATACCACCACGATATTCCGAGACAAAATTCCCATTCCATTTCGAGGGATTTTATATTGTATTTAGTATGTAATTTTGCTTCATTTCTACGATAAAAAAAGTCATTCTAAAAGAAGTTGGATCGTAGTTGTAGTTATTTTTTATTTACGATAGAAAGTGACTATTCTAAGGTATTGTTTAACCATTGTAGTAACGATGAATCTTCTTAAACAGCGAAAAAATATACACAAATGCTGATTTATTTTTTATAGGTTGATATTTTAATATTTTTTGGGTGTTTTAAGTCTCCAATTTTCTCCTATCCTTTATCTTATGTTGCACTTGAGTCTCCTACAGTCTCCAACAGTCTCCTACAGTCTCCCACAGGCTCCCATGTCTCCATACATCATACCAGGCCTTTCTACCGACCCCACACGCCTAGTTTTGTAAATCCTTCAACATCCTTACAAGTCCTATAAAATCCTGTAAATCCTACTACGCCATCTCATGTTATATTCCTTAAGTCATCCTACCCTCTCAGGTCACCCTACGCCCCCCCCCCTCAGGTCCCCCTAACACCCTCAGGTCACCCTAACACCCACCCAGGTCACACTTATTCCTCACAAGTCACCCAATCCCAAGTCATCTTACCCCCACAGGTCACCCCCCCTCCACCACGTCACCCCCCCTCCATCACAGTCCACACCCCTCCACCACGTCACCCCCCTCCATCGTCACACCCCCTCTCCACCACGTCACCCCCCCCCTCCACCACGTCACCCCCCCTCCACCACGTCACCCCCTCTCCATCACGTCACCCCCCCCTCCACCACGTCACCTCCTCCTCCTTCACTACACGAGAGTTAATTAAGACCCGAGACTCAGATTAATTTAGCGTCAACAGGAAAAAGGTAATAAATCTTAACATGAAGCCGCTACAAAGGTAATCAAATGCCGAGTCACTGAAAGAGGGCGGTGGCGGAGTTGATATTGTTCTGGGTGAGCATTTCAGTAGTGTGCCAGGTATCAAATCTTAAATTGGATGACTTGTAACGTAAGAGCCAATACTTGTAGTTGATGTCATGTTACTTATATTATTTAGTTGAAGTGTTTAAGTGTGAGTTATTACTTGTAGTGTAATAATATCAACAATACTACTACTACTACTACTACTACTACTACTACTACTATTACTACTACTACTACTACTACTACTAATAATAATAATAATAATAATAATAATTCCTTGTGCAATGCTTTCGAAATACAATTGACCTCTGGTGTTTGAGTTACCTTGCCTCCGTATATATACATTTGTACTCCCAGAGACAATTCATCTTAATTAAACTTTCACCGAGTTGGAGAGAGAAAGACAAAAAGATAAAAGGGTGGGTAAAGAGAGAGAGAGAGAGAGAGAGAGAGAGAGATTCTCTCTCTCTCTCTCTCTCTCTCTCCCAACTTTCCTCCCCTCGTCCCTTTATATCAATTTCATATCCCATTCCCCCATTCATCATATTTGCCTCCACCCACTTTTATCACCCCATTCACAACTTTTCCCATCCTTCCTTATGTGATATAATCTACATTTTCTCAGAGATAAAGGTTATATAGTGAACCTCTATTTAGCGGACTATATAGAGAGAGGAAAATCCGTTATATCGAGGACCCCTTAGATATGAAACCCCCAGTTAATGAATAATATAGAGATGAAAGTCCGTTATATCAAGGATCCGTTAGATATAAAACCTCCATCTAACGGATTATATGAAGAGAGAATTCCGTTATACAGAGGTTTCACTATAAGTTGTAATAGTGAATAAACTTGTGTACTTGTGTTGCCCCAGTTTGTAACAGAGTATCGTGTGTATATGTTACTCTTCAGATATTTTGTTTAATGGTCCCTATGAGGTCCCTATGAGGTCCTTATGAGGTCCCTCTGAGGTCCTTATGAGGTCCCTATGAGGTCCCTCTGAGGTCCTTGTGAGGCACCTGTGAGGCCCCTATGAGGCCCCTATGAGGTCCCTATGAGTTCCCTATGACGTCCTTCTAAGGTACCATGGGGTCCCTGTGAGGTCTGAGTGACCCTTGATCCTAACAACAGCCAATCCAATTAAGACTTCATGAGGCAAACCCGAAAAAAATACAAATAAAAAGTGAGGAACAAACGCGGGAAGAATAATTTGAAATACGCAAT
>NW_024713129.1:12042036-12049536 GCF_018991925.1 Homarus americanus
CCCGTAGATGGAAGCTCTCTCTCTCTCTCTCTCTCTCTCTCTCTCTCTCTCTCTCTCTTCTCCTCTCTCTCCCGATATCCTTCCCCCCCCCCCTGCCCAGGATGTGAGGGAGACGACCAATAAGAAACTACCTCACAATTTTGCCAGAAGCTCAATAGTCGACTTTACTGAGGGGGTCTACATCAAGTGACGTCTCGGGGGGAGAGAGTGTGCCATCCCACACTTCTTACCCCTACGGTCAATATCCCAGTGCTAGAGGCTGTGATTTGAGCCTCTAAGAGTGATAGAAAAATGTATTCCGGGGCAAGAAAGACCTATAAAGTGAAACCTCAATATAAGGGATTTCTCTATATATAATCCGTTAGTTAGGGGTTCCATATATAGTGTACCCTCGTTATAACGGACTTTCCTCTCTATACGGTCCGTTAAACAGAGGTTTCGCTGTTATTCACCTTGAGTTATGCCTCAGCCATAACTATAAAGATCATCGAGACAGGAAAGACCTAAGTCAATGGGTATCTTAAGGTCGATCTCTCATTGTTAGTAGATGTGATTTATGACCTAAAGACTCACTGATGTAGTACTTATGTTGACCCGTAACACGAGTTGGAATCTTTTAATAAAATCATGGAAATTATTTATATTTTTGCTCAAAGTTTTGGATTATTATTGTTATTGTTTTGCGTTATTTACATGTTTATGTTTTATTGTTTAGTTACCAGACAGACAGACAAACAGACAGACAGACAAACAGACAGACAGACACAAACATACACAGACAGACAGACAGACAGACAGACACAAACATACACAGACAGACAGACAGACAGACAGACAGACAGACAGACAGACAGACAAACAGACAAAGCATACATAGACAGACAGACGAACTGGCTTATGCACGAAGCAGACAGACAGACAGACAGACAAACAGACAGAAACATACATGAACGAGCACAAACATACTGTGAACCAGACAGACAGAGCACAAACATACAAACAGACGAACAGACAGACAGACAGACAGACAGAAACATACACAGACAGACAGACAAACATACACAGACAGACAGACAAACAGACAAACAGACAGACAAACAGACAGACAGACAGACAGACAGACAGACAGACAAACAAACAAACAGAAACATACATAGACAGACACAAACATACACAGACAGACAGACAGAGAACCAAGCAGCTTTCCATCCTCTGATTTTGTCTCTACCAAAGAAATACGTTATTTTAGAATCTCTCTCTCTCATTCCCCTTCAACATTCCATTTAACCAATTAGAAAGAGTATGAAAGAGACTAGAGACTTTTAACATACGAGTGAGTCTCAATTTCGTACTTTACAGCGAACTTAGACGACGAATTCACTTCATAAACGGAATCTCAAAGTTGTGTTCATTTTAAATCCTGTGGTGTAACTGGTAAGAATTAATGGAAAGTTTGGGAAGAGATGATAAAACGTAAAATCCCCACAGAGTTGAGGATGGCATTAAACGAGTGAGGATTTAGCTGATTAAAGTATGTTTGAATTTATACTTAGGATGAGAAAAGGATTTATGGGGGATTAGGAGACATGATTGGATTATAATCTTCCAAATTTAAGAGGCGATTATAAAGATTGATCGAAAAGTCCCTGTGCACCTGTAATTATTCAAATTTTGTGTTATTACTGATATTTTCAACAACTAAGGCTCTATAGACACGAAACTTTGAGATTAATTTCACTATTCTATCAACAACTAAAAATAAAACGTGATAGAAATCTACTATAACATTTACAATTAGAGTTGTAGGTTGTTATACGTTTATTATTATTTATCACAACTGCACAGGGATTTTTCGATCACCCTCCATTACGAAAACAATGATAATGATTCTCTAAACTAAAACTTCTCTTATCTCACAATTTTCTCTCTATCTTCTCTTATTCTCTCTTATCTCTCTTGGTTTGTTCTCTCCCATCTCTCACGATCCTGACTGGAATAATTCAGGGCTCTCTTGACCTCTTCCCATTGGCAGTCTATTCTCCTTTTCCTGCTAATCCTGAACTCAGTCGATTGAATCCTTATTAACTTTATATTTTGTGTAATTTTTTAGGTTTTATTCTGTGGTATATGATTCATGTGTATGGTCTACGGTGTTTATATAATGTATGACTTATGTTTCTGTGTATATACAAGGGCGCAGAGCAAAATTTCTAGGTTGGGGGTGTTTGAGTGACAGTTTAAATTTGTGTGGAGGTGACATTTTCATCTCTTGCTCAGCACGGGGGCCATTGTGACCAGATAATGTATTTTTGTTATACAAATTCTCTACGTTAAAGGATTTTCCAGACAGAACTATTGTTTGGGACATATTATAAAATATTCATGGTAATGGATTGGGTACAGGCAGCGGTTGAAAGCCTCCACAATTTCATGGCGATCCGTTGCGCTATTGGGGGGAAAATGTAGGAGAATTCTGTGACTAGATTTAACAAGAACTTAGGGAAATTAAAACACACACACACACACACACACACACACACACACACACACACACACACACACAGTTGTACCTCCATTCACATCTAACATAAAAATAAACATTACACATCCGAATTTCGAGAAAAAACAAACAAAAAAAAACACGACCATTGAACACAAACTCTCAGCTCACTCTGATACCCCAAGACATTGCACTGAAACGATGACATTTCCTGGTACACGTGTCCTGGGGGTCAATGTGTCACTGTTTCCCATTTCCAAGTCATTTTCTCAGACCATGCATAGAGGATGAAGGTTGTCATTCCCATCACCGGAAACCTGAAGACGGTAAAGAGACATTTAGATGCGGCCTCGGAGCTCTGATGACGGCACTCTGACCTGGTGCATAGCTAAAGACAGGGGAGGAGGGGGAAGATATAGGGGGAGGAAGGGGAGAGGGGGAGATGGGGGAGGGGGAGATGGGGAGATGGGGGAGGGAGGGAGGGAGATGGGAGGAGGGAGATGGGGAGGAGATGGGGAGGAGGGAGGAGACGGGAGGAGGAGTGGAGGGAGAGGGAAGGGGGGAGAGGAGGGGAGGGGGGGAGATGGGGAGGGAGGAGGGAGAGGGAGGGGAGAGGGGGAGGGGAGGGGAGAGGGGAAGGAGGGAGGGAGGGAGATGGAGGTGTCTGTGAACCATTTGGAACGAACCGAACCGAACCTAACCTAACCTGAGTTGACCTAACCTAACCTCCCCATCCTCCTAGCCAGTGTGTGTGTGTGTGTGTGTGTGTGTGTGTGTGTGTGTGTGTGTGTGTCTTGTTGTTTGTATGTTTCTCTCTCTGCCTATCTTTGTCTCTCTATTTTTCTTCCTTTCTTTATTCTCTCGCTATTCTCTATTCTTATTTCTTTCTTTCCTTCTTTCTTTCTTTTTTTCACCACCACTACCACCAACACTATCATAACCACTATCGCCACCACCACTACTACCTCCACCACCACTACTACCTCCACCACCACTACTATCACCACTACCACCACCACCACCACTACTACCTCCACCACCACTACTATCACCACTACCACCACCACCACAGCAACACAGATGGTAATATATCCAGGACTGCCCCCTCCCCTCCCCTCCCCTCTCACAGCTGGTGTTAAGGACCCTCCAGTTGGTTCACCTTGTTATCCTCTGTTTCTTAAAGACCAGAGCTTCTCAGGAGATGAGCCCTGTGGTATACTTTCATTTTCTTTCATTAGACTTTCACTCTTTCATTTTACTTTCACTTTACTTTCACTTTGCAGCCATTATACTTTAACTCTAATTTCATGATACTTTCACTTTGCTCTGAAAACTATTATAATCGGTTTTTTCTTCTCCAAACATTAAAGGCCTAAGATAATATTCATAATTATAAGTAATATTATCTATTTTATTAGTGTTTAGTTCTGTATAACTCTTAGATCTATCTTGTATAAAAAAATCCTTAATATATTTGTATTTTATCCAAACTATTAAAAGACAAACTGATTTTTTGTGGGTAATTTTTCCGTATAATAATTGGAATTCGTTATTTTTAATTATTTAATTGATTTAATATAGTTATAGTGTGTTTAAATATATAAACATTTAAAACATATTCACGTGAATGATGTGTTCCCATATATATAAATTCATTTTCCATTTCCTTCTCATTCTTTCAAAAACTATATATCAATTTTTTATCCCAGATTAAAACCGTCAGCCATCGGCCGGTCATTTTATTTCACGTCAAAAAGAGTTAATCTGAATATTTCAGCTTTTTCATTTACGGCTGAATATTCATATCTAACAGTGTTTATTTTTTGCACATTTATATATACAGTGTTTGTATAAATGTTAAAATGACATTTCCATTTGAAAATTGTATATATTATTTTCAGGTGATGGAACAGCTGTAGGTATGTGTGTGTGTGTGTGTGTGTGTGTGTGTGTGTGTGTGTGTGTGTGTGTGTGTGTGTGTGTGTACTGTAAATACTTAGAGAAAATAAATTGAAAATTTTTATTAAAATAAAGAGAAAAAGCAGAACCAAAAATTAATTGAAAATCAGTTCTACAGGTAAAACACACACACACACACACACACACACACACACACACACACACACACACACACACACACACACACACACACACACACACACACACACACACACACACACACGTGTCCCAAATATCCACTCTGGCCAACCCTATCACACCACACATGCATATTCCTGTATAGAAAGCTGTGATACCGAGACCCTTGACGCGTGTACTGTGACCCTGCGTGAGAGAGAGGGGAGAGGAGAGAGAGAGAGAGGAGAGTATACTGATTCGCCCATGTTCAATACTAACACATACATAGTACAACACACACACACACACACACACACACACACACACACACACACACACACACACCCACTTAAAGGAAAAACAAACACATATTTCTCACTGCCCTCACCAGGAAACACAGATCTCTCTCACTCTCACTAAGAAAAACAGATCCCATGCAAGAATCACAGGTGTTTTACAGGTAATTTTATCATCGCTTACATGATAGTAAAGAGAAACAGATCTTCCACTTTTCCTCGACTCCATCTTATAAGGACCTAAAGAGCTTCGCAGGAATGGTTTTACTGCCAAATAAAAAAGAGAGTTTTACATTCCTTTACTGGCTGTGCGTTATGTGTCTCCCAAGGAAGGTTATTCATAGTGACGTGTTTTAATAATATAAGAACAGTGTCTTGGATAGCGCTTGAGAATTGATGGTATTTTTATGGGATAATATTCAAGAGATTGAGGAATTTCGAGTTCGTTTTATTGTCGTCAGTAATGTGGGTTTTTTTGTTTACAATTGGTTATTAAATAAAACAATATGGTATTGTCCAAGTGTAAAGTATAGGTTAATGTAATGGGTGATTTTTATGCTGCCACACACACACACACACACACACACACACACACACACACTAGAGCAGACTTGTACACACACACACACATACATACATATACACAGGTACAGATATATACACAGACGCACACATATATAGGATACACACACAAGCATGCACACGAAAATTACATATACACGGAGGAATGTCAAGAAACTAAAACTACACATGTATGTATGTATGTATGTATGTATGTATGTATGTATGTATGTATGAATACTTACGGATCTGTGTTAAAAAAAATCGAATAATTTAGTGTAAATTAATGACCCTAGACAAATTTACAAACATTTACAACATTTAAAACATCAACTACGCTGTGCCCTTGAGTTTTAAATCACTGTTATATATTTTCTAAAACATGTACACTACCATTATTATCTAATCAGAATTTGAAGAACACCTTTCCTCAGATTTTATAATAATACCTTAACAAATACCGATGAAAAATATTGATATATGACATAATTGAGATATATATATATACTGTATATGTAACTGCTCACTGGTATAATATTTTACTGTTTCATCAGTAAAATAAAAGTAAACGCAATATCGAATCTGTCCACAATCTGTTTATTAACTCGACTGTATACAAAGGTGAATAAACATTATATCTGTTATTTACAACTACAAAGGTGTGTGTTATCAGGTAGACCCGTGTTGGAGTGTCGTTCTTGTTGACAGACATACGTTCATATTGTTCAGTTTATATATATGTCCGTGGTTGTACTTTTGGGTTGTCTTATTTAAGTTTTGGGCTTTTTTGGGGCCAAGTTATCTTTAGAATACTTTGGTTAGGATGATCCAAATTAGGTTAGGTTAGGTTTCGTTAAGTTAGTGTTAGATGAGGTTAGGTTAGGTTTTGTTAAGTTTGTGTTAGGTCAGGTCAGGTCAGGTTGGGTTAAGTGGTGACTGGAGGGAAGGCTGGTGAGAGGGTGAAGCACTTTACTAGGATATTAAACACTACTTTACGACTCTCAAAATGGTCATTAATATTTCTCGCTTCTTCTGTTTCTATTCATAATCGTTTGTGAAATAAGAAGTCTATGTAGTTTGTAACATACATACATACATACATACATACATACATACATACATACATACATACATACATACATACATACATACATACATACATACATACATACATACATACATACATACATACATACATACATACATACATACATACATACATACATACATAATTAGTTCCAGATAGCTCCAGTGAAGAAGTTGCTAGAACCTGAACTAATTTTCACAAAGTAATTAGAGATTATCAGATAATTGCACCTTGTTAAGCTGTTATTATCCTGGGCGTAATAATTCACCAGAGATTTTGTGATATAAAGAACAATGGAGCTGTTATGAAGGTTTGACGAACTTGTTCTTGTTATAATTATGCGAGAAATTTACTACTAGAGTCACACACACACACACACACACACACACACACACACACACACACACACACACACATCAAACAGACAGACATGAAGGGGAGATCAAGTCGATACAACAGCAACCAATATGCAAACAAACCAACATAATAATGACATATATATATATCACCCAGAAGGAGTGTTTGATGCGGGGATAATAATCATTACTGTAACCAGGTAAATCAAAGTACATAAGTAAGAAATACAAATTAAATAAAAATTATCTTCAAAATACAGTCATTCAAAAAAATATCTATACAATATTGTGTTGAGAAAATATGACACGACGGGCGAAGGATTTTGACAACCCTACTGAGACAACAGGAGTCACAGTGTTCATTCTGAAATTCATCGATCACCCCAAGTACAGATAGTTTTTCGACTGACTGCAAAATTCTCTGTAGATTAAAGAACATGCATATAATTTCTCAATACAAAAAATGGACTTGAAATTACTTACAGCTCTTGTGATTATAATCTTCCCTATAATTCACTTCTTTAATAATGTTCTACTGATTATAGTACGTAATATAGCCTCCTGTTCACCGAGTACTAAATTATTTCACTAAAATATGACCCAGAGGCGGAATTAATGAGGAGA
>NW_024713129.1:12052036-12069536 GCF_018991925.1 Homarus americanus
ACGAATTCTTAAATACAATCATATTTAATTGAAAATCTGACAAACTATTTCATTCACATAGAGTTGATATCTTATTATAACTTCACCTTAATCAACAAGAGACAAGAGAAACATAAACACGATTACAATGACTCCTCTTGATCATAGGAACCCAATTTTCCTAAACTTATAAAAATTTAAATATCTCCTATGAATTCTCCCAATGTTTTTTTTTTTCCTTTTGCTGTTAATATCAAGCCAGGGTTCCTGTAGCTACACCCGGGACATTATCAAAACATATTACAGTACCTAAATTTAATGCACAAACTCGTGGTCCTCCAATATCGTGGGTTATACGTTGACCGTGTTGGGGAACTTAGAGCACTAGGACGCCACATGGCTCGCTGGATAGCCTTGTTTTGCATGGTAATCTCTGGAGTTAAGACACAGTTTGCTACAGAGAGACATTGCTGAACACTCCTTATTGCGAAAAATGTTGAGGATACTTTTTTTTTTCAAGGATAAATTCACAAAAAAATGGATTATAATATGTTATTAATTGTTTCTCTTTATCTCTCTTATTGATAATAGAATGTGAGTTTTAATAGGAGATAGTCTCTTTATGTGTAATAATAGGTTAAAGGAATTTTGTTTTTGTTACGTAAGTCTCTCTATGTTTCTCCTCGGTACAAAAAAATGGAAAAGTTATCTCTCTCTCTCTCTCTCTCTCTCTCTCTCTCTCTCTCTCTCTCTCTCTCTCTCAATAAATAAATTAATTAATTAATAAAAACAAACCTATACACGAACTCAAAGATATACGTAACCTAACCCCACGTGTGTTAGGTCACTTAACATGAGTACGTTTATATATTGCATTACTTGACCTTCCAACTATTTCTGCCTAAACTTAAACAATAAAAAATAAATAAACTTAACGTCGATACAAAACACAGCGGCGTCAGTCAGTCAGTGGAGTGTCAGTAGGATGTCAGTTAATCAGTCAGAAGTGTCAGCATGGGGAGAGTCAGCTTTCACGATAACGGAGGTGAAATTCTCCCCGAGGTTATATTCCTTTGATCATGTGACCTTGTCTTCCCCTCAGTCAAGAACGAGATAAAATTCACACAGAGAAGGTCAGTGTTTTGTGGAATACCTGTTGTTGGTGTTGTTGGTGTTGTTGTTGTTGTTGTTGGTGGTGTTGTTGTTGTTGTTGGTGTTGTTGGTGGTGTTGGTGGTGTAGTTATTATTGCTGCAGTTGGTGTAGTTATTATTGCTGCCTGCAGTTGTTGTTGGTGTTGTTGTTTGTTGTTGTTGTTGTTGTTGGTGTTGTTGGTGTTGTTTTGGCGTTGTTGTGGTGTGTTGTTGCTGTTGCTAAGTGGTGTTGTTGTTGTTGGTGTTGGTGCAGTTGGTGTTGTTTGCTGTTGTTGTTGTTGTTTGTTGTGGTGTTGTTGTTGTTCAGTTGTGTGGTGGTGTTGTTGTTGTTGTTGGTGTTGTTGGTGGTGTATAAAGTGTATTGCTGTGTGCTGTTGTTGTTTGGTGTTGGTGTGTTGTTGTTGTTGTTGTGTTGTTGTTGTTGTTGTGTTGTGTGGTTGGTTGTTGTATTGTTGTTGTTTGCTGTTGTTGTTGTTGTTGTTTTTTTGCTGTTGTGGTGTTTGGCGCTGTTGTGCAGTTATTGCTGCTGGTTGTTGTTGTTGCTGTTGGTTGCTTGTTGTTGGTGCGTTGGTGCTGTTGGTGTTGTGTGTTGTTGTTGTTGCTGTTGTTGTTGCTGGTTGTTGTGTTGTTGTTGTTGTTGTTGTTGTTGGTTGGTGTTGTTGTTGTTGGTGTTTGTTATTGTTGTTGTTGTTGTTGTTGTTGTTGTTGTTGGTGTGTTGCTGGTGCTGTTGGTGTTGTTGCAGTTGGGTGCAGTTATTATGTTGTGTGTTGTTGTTGTTGTTGTTGTTGTTGTTGGGTGTTGTTGTTGTTGTTGGGTTAAGGTGTTGTTGTGTTGTTTTGTTGTTGTTGTTGCTGGTGCTGTTGTTGCTGTGCTGTTGTTGTTGTTGTTGTTGTTGCTGTTGGTGGTGGCGGTAGTTATTATTGCCGCAGTTGTTGTTGTTGTTGTTGTTGTTGTTGCTTGTTGTTGTTGGCGGTGTTGTTGGTTGCTGTTGCTGCTGGTGGTGGTGGTGCAGTTATTATTGCCGCGTTGTTGTTGTTGTTGTTGTTGCTGTTGTTGCTGCTGGGTGGGTGGTGCAGTTAATTGCTATTGCCGCAGTTGTTGTTGTTGTTGTTGTTGTTGTTGTTGTTGTTGTTGTTGGTGGTGGTGGTGGTGGTGTGGTGCAGTTATTATTGCTGCAGTTGTTGTTGTTGTTGTTGTTGTTGTTGTTGTTGGTGGTGGTGGTGGTGGTGGTGTAGTTATTATTGCTGCAGTTGTTGTTGTTGTTGTTGGTGGTGGTGGTGGTGTAGTTATTATTGCTGCAGTTGTTGTTGTTGTTGTTGGTGGTGGTGGTGGTGTAGTTATTATTGCTGCAGTTGTTGTTGTTGTTGTTATTATTTACCATACTCTAACTGCAGCTGGCTCTCTATATATAATACCCATCATAATTAATATTCTACACATTACCTGTCCAATAACTCAATTAGAGGACTTCAATAACACTATTGTCTCCTCTGAAACATCTAATCTATATCTGGTTATCGAGTCTCATACAAGTGTGAGACTGGAACAAAGAGAACCACCAATCTATCATAACCTCAATGGAATCTCGACACCGTCATGGTAGGTATCAGTGTGCCGCAAGTTATACTTTTATCCTGTTAGAAACGTCTATTACTGTTATTGAGTTTCGTACACGTTCAACAACAAGGTCTACACTACTGCCCCCCCTGTGAGATGGATCCATGAGTAGAAAGTATATTGAGTTTCCACAGTTTGTCATTTGCATTTACTCTCACAGCTAAGAGGAAAATCTTAGGCACGATTCTCTGGGAGTTGATCTTTGTGCTCCAGGTGAAGACGAGTCACCTTGATGTGTCCTCACTTCTCCAACCGGGGATGAAAATTCTATTGTGAATTTGTTGGTGTGTATATTTCTCATCCAATGATACATCTCAGAAGTGAGTTATGTGTACATGCTCCGGGGATACATGTTCCGGTGAGAGGAATGTGTATATGCTCCGGGGAAAGAAATGTGTATATGCTCAAGGGACAGTAATGTGTATATGCTCTAGGAATGTGCATTACTACGTACACCCCAGAGATGAATAATTTGTATCATCTCGATACAAGATGATGTTAATACTCTTCACAGAGGAACGTGTCTATCTGCCACGTTGAGGAATGTACAGTTGCCTACACTTACGCCTGGTACAGTAGCTGGCACGTTTCTGTGAGATGTGGCAACTCTGTGTTTGTTTATATTGTATTAAAACTCCCGGAATGGCCCCATAAGGGACCTCACAATAGGAGCCACACAAAGGATGCTAGATAAACATTCCTCCACAGAATTTAGTTAAGTTTATTTATACCGAAATTGTTCTGGCCCAAAAAATTACCCCATTTACTTTAATTTAGTTTCATACAGCACAAGTTTCTTAGATATTCAAGGCGGGACAATACAGTACACTGCTCTTACCATCTAAACTTCTTAACAAAACAATCCAATTCCTTTACGTTCTGTCAATTGATGTCATCTACCTCCATGGCCAAAGAAACAATTCCTTACTATGAAAACCACTTTACCTGACAGCTATTGGACATAGTAATAAATGACAGAAACACACAAGCTCCTAATCCTCACTACAGGTGCGTTAACTTCCAGGCAACACAGTAGGAGTGTCATTTTCCTTGTTGTAAAATAGTACTTTCCGGGATTAGAAATATAGATGTTGGTTCCCTGCTTATTATTATTGTTGCTGCTGTTGTTATTATTTTTGTTGTGTTTGGTGTCATTATTATTATTACCAACGATAGTGAAAGCCTTATCATCACCATCTTCATCACCATACAGCATTAAAACAGAATCATCTACATACATCATAGTCACCATAGGGATTACATGAGAACCAACACACTGCTAATTTCCACCTTTCTGACTGGGAGTTGATGAGCCACCCTACCCGTGTTCGCTCAGCCAATGAATCATGAATAACCAACAGCCAACGACCCAATCTGATTCACCGTGTTGTCTTTTCCGATATGCATTGTTATCGTAGGATGTTGGATGGCTAAGTTAACCAGTTGGTGGTGTGTAGGTTTAAAGCTGTGAATTAGTGAGAGAGAGAGAGAGAGAGAGAGAGAATACAGTAAATACACTAAAAAAAATCATACTTTCCATCATACTTTCATTACGTTCCAATACAACGAAGAACAACCAGAAAAACAAAAACAAAAATCAATTAACTTTCTCCAGGTAACAATAAAATCATTAACATATATAATAACTAAGACTTCCCCCCCCCCAAAAAAAAATTAATTTACAGTGTATATCAAACAAGAAAACAGTCAAAGTTTAAAATCAATTCCAGTACTAGAAATACTATTACAATTTGTTGAGGAAATAATTCAGAGGTGATTTGAATACATAATACTCGCCTCAGGTAAATTAATTATATAAAAAAAACTTTGTATATACTACTGGCAGCTTCAGCCATAAATTATTCCAAAAATCAGGGAAGTTACGAAATTTACACATATACTTTAGTCAAATTTATACATATACATAAAAAATCTACAGATAATTTTATTAATACAGATGTAATGAACTAAAAATAACCATAGTAATATAAAAATTAATATTATTATACCACGTGACAAAGGAACCACTTCAGAGACTAATACCCCTAAAGTGACGTCATTTAACCTAGAGCTCTTGAGAGCGGTATTGGAAGGCGTTTGTCCAATCACTTAATCGTCGAGGTAAATATTTAGATATCAGTGGTTGGCTCTTATTTAAATCAACCTTCGATTTCCGACATCATAATATTTGCATCAGACTAGACAAAGTTACACACTGGATCGTAAGAGCAGAACGAACCGAATAAAACAGGTAAGATTAAAAGTGAATTGGCTGAAACTAATGCTCCTCTGTAAACAATGATCAACTGTAAACAATGATCAACTGTAAACAATGATCAACTGTAAACAATGACAGACATACTAAAAATAAAAAAGTATAGATAGGAAGGTTAAAAAAATTGAGATCGAAAGAAAAATTAAAGGAAATAAACAAAGGATCACAGAGACGAAGTAGAAGATAAACACGAGGTAAATAATGGAGGAGGGAGGAGGTAAATAATGAAGGAGGGAGGAGGTAAATAATGGAGGAGGGAGGAGGTAAATAATGGAGGAGGGAGGAGGTAAATAATGGAAGGAGGGAGGAGGTAAATAATGGAGGAGGGAGGAGGTAAATAATGGAGGAGGGAGGAGGAGAGGAGGGAGGAGGTAAATAATGAAGGAGGGAGGAGGTAAATAATGGAGGAGGGAGGAGGTAAATAATGGAGGAGGGAGGAGGTAAATAATGGAGGAGGGAGGAGGTTCATCCGTGTACATAGACGTACACACACACACACACACATGCATACTCTCTCACACACACATACATACACACATGCATGCATACTCTCTCTCTCTCTCTCTCTCTCTCTCTCTCTCTCGTCTCATTAGCTGGCACATTCTTTCTCTTCAGTACCTCTTATCCTCCCACTTTATCACTCTCTCCCTCTCTCTCTTTGTCTGCCTCTCCCATCCCCTCGTCACCGCCATCCATTACGAAAGTGTAATAATCGTCCTTCATTGGTTTTTTAATATACGTATTATGTCCACTACTCTCTCTCTCTCTCAAAATACTAAAACCCTTGTCAATTAATATTTTTCAATAATAATAATAATAATAATAATAATAATAATAAATAATAATAATAATAATAATAATAATAATAATAAAAATAAAAATAATAATAATAATAATAATAATAATAATAATAATAATAATAATAATAATAATAATAATAATAATAATAATAATAATAATAATAATAATAATAATAATAATAATAATAATAACAGAATCCGGAATGTGATGACGAACGATCAGAAGAAATATAACACGATAACAAACTGACACCACCTTAAATGACACCTTCCCACATGATACCTTTACCTGTGCTAATTGACCTGTCCATATAATTGACACCTGGCATTTAAACTCCCCTCCCCCCCCCTTAATCGAATAATCTATAACAATCAACTCAACTGTTATCTAAAGTGGACATATTTTACGATAATTATATTTTTTTTGTTAGCGCATTAATATTTTTTTACCATAAGAGTAAGATTCCAAATTGGCTGCTTTTATGATGTTATGAAACAGTAATTTTACGGTGATCAAAATTTAATGTGAGAATTTCGTTATGCATTACACTTAAACTCATAACAGTTAGTTGGTGTAATAAGAACAGGTTGTAATGGGGTAATATTGTTGTATTTTATTGAGAAAGACGATGCCAGGTTCTCCTATGATATCGGGAACTGTTATCGGGTAATTTGTCTTTGAAACCTTCCAATATATTACCTTTATAAACTCGATAACATAACACGACAATAATGAATGAATGAATATATATAGTTATCTAAAAAAAAATAATAATTATCATTCTTCGTTTTTATTTAAGGAATATTGTTTTATTTTGATTAATTTCAGTATTTTCTAATAATTGTGAATATTTATCATTGTAATTATAATATATTCATCTGAGTACTTTAACTTGTATCTCTTTTCTTCATTTCTCTCTTTCTCTCGCTCTTTCTATTCTTATTTTCATTTTTTTTATTTCCCTCTGGACAAAACAAGTGAGTGGACGGGGGGGGGGGAGAAGCATTGACTACTTGATTATATTTAGAATAGACAGTATGTTAGTTTACTGATATATCTCTACCTGCCTGCCTGCCTGTCCACGTACACATTATTCACCTCTACAGAAAGGCTCACCATCACGTAGTCGTCACCAGTCTTACCAGGTAGTTCCTCTCATTAGAGCCAGGTGTAATTACGTGTCTCTGGCAGGTGAAGGCGAGTAGCATATTAACTAGCAACGTGTGTCTATTATATATAGTAGACAGTCACATGTTTAGAGAAGGGGGGAAGGGAGAGAGAACTAGTGAGAGAGACAGAGACAAATTAAGGGAGACAGAGAGATCAAGAAAGAGAGAGACAGACAGACAGACAGACAGACAGACAGACAGACAGACAGACAGACAAATAGACACAGACAGACAGACAGACAGACAGATAGACACAGGCAGACAGATAGACACAGACAGACAGACACAGACAGACAGACAATCTTCTCTAAATATAAAATAAATACATCTTGGTGACATTCCTCTGTAGTGATTTAATACAGAAAATATATATTTCTTTTTTTTTATATCTCGTAATTGTAAAACGATTGAGAGGGTTTTTTTTTTCCTCGTCTAAATCTCATTTGTAGTTATTATTTCTCCGTTTATAAAGCTTCCGTCCTGTCACATCCCTCCCTCCCTCCCTCACTCCCGACCTCCCTCCCTCACTTACCCCCTCCCTCCCTCACTCCCTCCCTACCTCCCTTACCCCCTCCCTACCTCCCTCCCTCCTTATCTAACTCCCTCACTACCTTCCTTCATCCTTGACTCTCTCCGTCTCTTCCTCCCTCATATCTCCCTTACTATCTGGCTCTCTCCATCCATTCTCCCTCCCTCCGTCACTCCTCCTGCTTGCTACCTCCCTGCCTCATTACTTCCCTCATATCTCCCTGTTTCTCTCCCTCATGTTAGTCATCTCACTCACCCAACTATTCTAAACCAAACTTTATCATTCATGCCTGCCAGTGTTACCACCTCTCTTTTTCACTCCATTTTCACACATTTCCATGACAAACATTCGCGATTTTTTATCATTTTTCGCTAGATGAAGTGAGAGAGAGACGCCCCCATGCACCAGTGTGTGTGTGTGTGTGTGTGTGTGTGTGTGTGTGTGTGTGTGTGTGTGTGTGTGTGTGTGTGTGTGAGTGTGTGTGTGTGAGGTGTGTGTGTGTGTGTGTGTGTGTGTGTGTGTGTGAGTGAGTGTGTGTGTGTGTGTGTGTGTGTGTGTGTGTGAGGTGTGTGTGTGTGTGTGTGTTATGCTTAAATGGGGATAACCTTTTCTTTTAATGGCTACAACAGAAAATAATTCGTATGTGATAAAATATTAATTCTGTTATTTAAGACTTTTCTTTACCTTCATAAGACAGTCTAAGGCCAGTCAAGACACTGAGTAATTAATAAAAACTGACACAACACAATACCTGTAAGTGTTGGAACTGAAACCAGGTAGAAAAAAAGATAAAACATAAAATGGATACTGACAGATCCTAACAAGTTCTGACAGACAGGAACTGACAGGCTTGAGTAAGTTGGCGAGGAAGGGACCCCAGACTCCGGGATTTTAACATGTACGTCAAGCAGCAGAGATTTCAGAGTTAGAGGAATATTTTGATATCTGTGTCTTATATCCAGTGTGAAGGAGATCTCGTAGATATTTTTAATGAATGTCTTAAACACACACACACACCCACACACCCACACAAACACACACACACGCAAGCATAAAATCCACCCCCACCCACCCCCACCCACATCCCCCCACCCACCCACACACCCCCCCACCCACAGTATTGGAAAGCCTTATAATCAAGAGAGACCACCCCAGTGGTACAGAGACTCTCCCTGCCATTAGCAGTACAAATAGAACCGCAGTATAACTTTCTTGCTACTACGAACCAGGCTTCCAGTGTCTTCACTCCACCATCAACTCTTCACCCCCTCTACCCTGACCCTTACCTCCAGGACTGATTATACTGGACTTTTACACTGATACTTTAGACCAACTATACTGACTTTACACTGATACTTTGGACCAACTATACTGACTTTACACTGATACTTTAGACCAACTATATTGACTTTACACTGATACTTTGGACCAACTATATTGACTTTACACTGATACTTTAGACCAACTATATTGACTTTACACTGATACTTTAGACCAACTAAACTGACTTTACACTGATACTTTAGACCAACTATACTGACTTTACACTGATACTTTGGACCAACTATACTGACTTTACACTGATACTTTAGACCAACTATACTGACTTTACACTGTACTTTGGACCAACTATATTGACTTTACACTGATACTTTAGACCAACTATACTGACTTACACTGATATTTGGACCAACTATCTGACTTTACACTGATACTTTAGACCAACTATATTGACTTTACACTGATACTTTAGACCAACTAAACTGACTTTACACTGATACTTTAGACCAACTATACTGACTTTACACTGATACTTTGGACCAACTATACTGACTTTACACTGATACTTTAGACCAACTATACTGACTTTACACTGATACAATGAGCAAACTTTCCGCACCACAAAACTCTTAAATAAAAATAGAATAATTTATATACCAACCACCCAAGACTCTTAAAATAAACTTAAATATCGTTAATTAGTAAAGTGAGGATTAAACTATACTGAGACTCTGGGGAAAAACGCTCTTGGGTGCTTGTTTGGGGGAAAAAAGTAAAATATTGGTCAAAATCTCTGTATTGTTTGTTGTTTGGTGCGGGTTATGAATCAGTGGCGAAAATGTTAATAAAAATATTGTTAATTGATTATTATGAGGACAATTAATTAATAGAAAATTCTCTCTCTCCCACATCCCATGAATCATTCAGATATTGAAACGAGATTATTCACGTATTCATACTGCAGTTTACATTCATAGGCATAAATGAGGTTTTGCATTCAGAAACTTCTGACCCAACCCACCCCCACCCGCCCCTTAACCCACCAACCCACCACCAACACATCCCTACCCGCTCATCTAAACCCACCCCACACCTTAACCTCCACCGCGTGTCCAAACACATATTTCATACACACACACACACATATATATATATATATATATATATATATATATATATATATATATATATATATATATATATATATATATATATATATATACATACACAATTACTTAAATCCTAAGCTACAATTACGTTAGAAATACATCTTCATACACAAACTTACACAAAATTAAATGTTTGCTTCCAAAGCCGAAATTATACGGGTCCAAACGTATATGAATAAATTGTTAATTACACAAACACCACACACTTTTCCACACACACACCACACACACACACACACACACACCTCAGCTTCACCACGTATGTTTCATTCGACAAACGGCCACTTGCTCTGCTTTAAGCCCTTATGCTTGTATATCAGCTTCCACTTGAGGGCTGAAGGCAATGGTTTAACTCTTAAGGAGAATTGTGTTTCTTGCTTGTGAGTTACGGGACATTATCTCAGGTTATAGTCTCTTAGATACCGTTAAGTTATATAAAGATGGTGTGTTGTATGTTGACGGCTACCTGTGTGTGTGTGTACTCAAACAGGGTACAAATAACAAGATATGAAAATTATGTTGTCTTAATAATCGATATCATTAATTATTCTTCCTAATAACGTCATATACAGCTTAAGTATTGTGTCCTTGTAGTTGGTGAAGAAAAAATAGCAAAAAAAAAATAAAATAAAATAAAAAAGGTATCCAAAACCCATTAGACGTTTCTTTTATGTTTAGATATTTTAACTTTGTTGTTGGACTTTTATTTATCTTTTGTATAGAATTAGTTTATCGTAATTAATGATAGTCTTAAAGAGGTTAGGTTGAAGTTAGAAGAGGTTAGGTTAGGAGGAGGAGTAGGTTAGGTTTGAGGTTAGGAGAAGAGGTGGTTAGGTTAGATTAGGTTGTAATACTAGCCGTCCATCACAAGCATGGCAATATATATATTCAATGTAGGAAGATTGTTTTATATGAACCTCCTCCTCCCCCTACCCTCCTCCCTCCTCCCTCCCTCCCCCACCTGTGTCATATATTCCCTCTACCTATTATCTCCCTGTCAATCCTCACCTTTCCTCTCCTTGTCAGCCCCCCTCCTTCTCTCTGTCATTCCTCCTATCATCCCCTCTCCTTTCTCTCTCTCTCCCTTCCTCCCTCACACTCTTCCCTTCCTCTTTACTTTCTCCCTACTCCCTCACTCATCCTCTCCTACTCCCCATTCCTCCCCAACCCTCCTCCCCCACGCCCCAGCATCACTCAGTAAAGGAAGAAACCTCACTTAACCAAAACTTAATTATCTCATTAAACCTTAACACAGCTCAAGACACACGGTCAGCTCTTGGTGCGAGGTGAAGGGCAAATTGCGTAGTAACTCACTCAACCAAGTTTACGCAGAGGAGGAGAAAAACTTACCCTAAGTTATGTACCGTTTACGCCTTAAAGGTTTCCATAAAATTGCGTAACTCTAACACCAAATTAACGTTGCTGAGATCAAAGAGTCCTAATTAACATGTAAATGGACTTACTCGAGCACTGAACCCACCTACCTACTATCTCTCTCTCTCACCACCACACAATACCTACTACCATCACCACTACCATTACTACTATCACCATTAGTGCCATTACCACAACTCGAACACACCATCTTCCTCTTACCTCTCACCAGTACCACCACTACCACCACCACTACCACCACCACCCACCACAACCACCACCACCACCACCACCACCACCACCACCACCACCTACCACCACCACCACCACCAACACCACCACCACCTACCACCACTACACCCACCACCACCACCACTACCACCACCACCACATACCACCACCACTACCACCACCACCACCACCACATCCGGTTGTATTATCCACCAGCTTACCGAGATTGACTTTATCTACCGACCTCTTGGATATGAATATTATTACATATAGTAGAAAATAAGACACGTTTCCTTCTCTATTAATCCATCTGTGTTTTAATTATCCATTGTTAACTTTCACCTCAACTTTAAGAAAATATTTAACATGGTAACAACAATTTCTTCTCGTTGTGGAATATTTGTATGTATGTATGTTTGTATGTATGTATGTATATGTGTATGTGTGTGTGCGTGTGTAGTTGTGTGTGCGTGTGTGTGTGTAGTTGTGTGTGTGTGTGTGTGTGTGTGTGTGTGTGTGTGTGTGTATGTAGCAAGTACCTGGAACTAATAGCAAGATTTACCTGATTTAAAGTTCTGTACCGTTCCACCTCCACCACCAACACCACCATCACCATCACCCACCACCCATCATCAACACCATCACCATCCCCACCACCCCATCACCATCACACCACCACCACCACAACACCACCACCACCACACCACCAACACCACTATCACCATCACCACCATCACCACCATCACCACCACCACCACAATTGGGTAAAAATTGAATCCCACAACACAATCTCTCTTACCTATTAATTTACCCTGACATGTGTTTCAACCCATTATTACAGGTGAGTGTATGTCGGTCACCTGTAATAAGTGGTTCTCGCCTTCACCTGGCAGCTCTAGTAACATCTATATCCAGGTTCTCATTTTTCTTCGCTATCATTATAAAAATTTTATTGTTTTTGTCATGTCAAGGAAGGCGATATGTGTGTGTGTGTGTGTGTGTGTGTGTGTGTGTGTGTGTGTGTGTGTGTGTGTGTGTGTGTGTGTGTGTGTGTGGGTGTGTGTGTGTGGGTGTGTGTGTGTGTGTGTGTGTGTGTGTGTGTGTGTGTGTGTGTGTGTGTGTGTGTGTGTGTGTGTGTGTGTGTGTGTGTGTGTGTGTGTGTGTGTGGGTGTGTGGTGTGTGTGTGTGTGTGTGTGTGTGTGTGTGTGTGTGTGTGTGTGTGTGTAATCTAGGCTCTTGGTTGATAAGCGGTTGACAAGGAATAAACGCCCTTACGTCGTTTACTAGATGAACTATTATAATTTCCTCGTTGACAATAATAATATGCTATGATAATTTACTTTCCGCTTCCAAATTTAAAAATATAGTTACATTTACTCTCTCTCTCTCTCTCTCTCTCATGCCGTATATTTAAAAGTTTTATGTTTAATTAAGGATCGCATGTTCCAACTACGCAAAATTGCCAATTAAGTCCAATTTAGCAAACTTTTTTTTTCAGACAAATTGGTGAAATATATTCTAGGTTATTTTTATTACAGATATAAGGGGTTTAATTTTGATCACTGAGAGAGAGAGAGAGAGAGAGAGAGAGAGAGAGAGAGAGAGAGAGAGAGAGAGAGAGAGAGAGAGAGAGAGAGAGAGAGAGAGAGGGGGGGGGGGGGGGGGGGGGGGGGGGGGGGGGGGGGGGGGGGGGGGGGAGATTTCTGAATCGAGTAGGTTAGGTTAGGTTTAAGTTACGTTAGGTCAGGTCAGGTTAACTCTTCTTTGTTCGTAGAGAAAATAAATCTAGCGGCGGAAATTAGAATCTGAGATGAGCTGAGTCGGCCAATAGAGGAGGTGGGGGGCTAGGGGAGAGGGGAGAGGGGGGAGGGGTAGGGGGGAGAGGGGGTAGGAGGGAGGAAGATTGAGGGAGAGAGGAGTATTATCTGGAAGTAGTGTGTGTGTGTGTGTGTGTGTGTGTGTGCTAATAAGACCACCTCTATAGCGGATTAAATGGATAGATGCAATAACGTAACAAATCTAAAGGAATATTTGGGTGAAGAATAGAACCCAATTAATCCCAAACCCAATTCTACCCAACTCTAATCAAACCTAATAAACCAAACCCAACTAAAGCCTAACCAACTAAACCAAATTAACCAAGCTAATCAAAAGCCCATCCAGCCAATTAAACCAAACCTAACCAAATGCAACTTGCCAATCATACCCATCCTATCCAACCAAACCTAACTTAACCAAACCAACCCAACCAAACCCACCAAACTCACCTCACAAACACATCTAATCAAACTCCACACAGTGCACAGATTATGCCCCAATACAGTCAATTAATTCCAGATATATTCACAATAAAATTTTTGTTTTTCATTTGACCAGACTGTGATGCATCAGGGTCTCACGAGTCATTAACGTATTTTACCTGTCTGGTACATCAACAGGTTAAAGGGATTATTTTATATATGCTATTTCCTATGTATCAGACTATTAATTAAAAGTTCACATTTGACATATGTAACTTCCATCTAATTACCGTAAATCAGAGGGTCGGGGGAGGGGTGGGGGAGGGGGGGGGGGGGGGAGGGGGGGGGGGTGGGGAGGAGGAGGGGTGGGGGAGGAGGAGGAGGAGGTGCTGCAAGGGATGTGCAACAAAATAATTGTCAACATATTTCAAGGATTATATTCGTGCAACGTAGGATCAGCAATTTAATTTATCCGGTGCAATTTAGTGTTAAACTCAAATGAAAACATCTGTTGGAATTAAAACGTTGAATATGCCAACTGACTGACAGTATTTCGTGTACCCCAATTACTAAACGTAAACTTGTAGATGATAAACTATACATGAAGGCAAGGAGGTTGTTAGCTAGGCTAGTTAGGTTTTGAGGGTCAGAGTAGGCCAGTTAGGCAGGCTAGGTTAGGTTAGGCTAGAGTCAGGCCAGGCTAGGAGGAGGCAGGGGCCAGGTTAGGGAGGTTAGGACGTTAGGTTAGGTTAGGTTGGCTAGGTTAGGTTAGAGTTGGAGGAGGTGTGCTAGGGTTAGGCCAGGTCAGGCGCAGGTTGGTGTTACGCTAGTCAGGTGGGCAGGTTGTGGGTAGGGGTTAGGTTAGGTTATAGTAGGTAGTGGGTTAGGTTAGGTTAGGTTGGAATGAGTTAGGTTAGGTTAGGTTAGGTTATGTTGCGAGGTTAGGTTGTGTTAGGTGAGTTACGTTACGCCAGTTGTGCTTTGAGGGTAGTTAGTTGTGAGGTTAGGTTACGTTAGGTTAGGTTAGGTTAGGTTAGTTGGGTTAGGTTAGGTTAGTAGGTTAGGTTAGGTTAGTTGAGGTTAGTTACGTTGGGTTAGGTTGGAGGTTAGGTTAGGTTAGGTTAGGTTAGGTTAGGTTGTGTTAGGGTTAGGTTAGGTTATGTATCTAGTCAGTAGCCATCGATAAAGATAACAATATAACTCGGGATGTGAAGGTTTAGGTATTTAAATCTGGGTATTTTCTTGTGTCGATGATTTGGTAGATGATTAATGTCTGATGTAAGTCTTTATGTCTCATTTATTTGATTTTCTTTTTGTTTTTGCTGTGTTTTGTTTTGTCTACTCTCTCTCTCTACACACACACACACACACACAACAGTAAAATTTATCGACCACATACATTAATTACTCATAAGAACACACACACTCAGTCGTCAACCCTTCTCCTCCCACAATCTCAGTTCCCTACCCCCAACACACACCCCACCCTTCCCCTCCGTCTCCTCCCCTCCCCAACACAAAACCTCCCCCTCCTCCAGTACACACTCAATTTTTCCAGCCTAACACACAATCATAGTCTCTCCCTCTCCACACACACACAAAGGCTATCTTTCTCCACTATTCCCAAACACAATCTCAGCCGCCTCTCTCCTTCCCTATTCCACACACACTAAATCACCCCCACCCCTATTCCTCCCCACACACACACATACACACTCAAGCCCTCTTCCCCCTTCCCATCACACTCAATCCCTCCTCCCCATTCCCTCCACACACACACACAAGCCCCTCTCTCTCCTTCCCATCACACTCAATCCTTCCCTCCTTTCCTCCCTCCTCGTCTCTTCACAGAATTGCAAGTGCAGATCCATAAAACGACTTGCAAATCTTACCAAAGCCTAATTTACATGGACGGACCTTGACAACTTTCAGCTTTCCACGACCTTTCTGAGTCTCTGAAAGTGGATTCATTTGACACGGGTTCAGCGCCGGTCATCCGCTTCCACCAGGGACACTCTTACACAGCGAGAGTCATTATTGAAGTTAACTTAACCCTTTGAGTCTTTGAGAGTTAAACCATCGTCCTCAAAGGGTTAAATTATCGTCCTCAAAGGGTTAAACCATCATCATCAAAGTCGTCCTCAAAGGGTTAAACCATCGTCATCAAAGCGTTAAACCACCGTCCTCAAAGGGTTAAATTATCGTCCTCAAAGGGCTAAACCATCGTCCTCAAAGGGTTAAAGTATCGTCATCAAAGGGTTAAGCCATCATCATCGAAGGGTTACACCATCGTCCTTAGAGGTTAAAACATCCTCCTCAAAGGTTAAACCACCGTTTTGAGTGGGTTAAACAATCGTCTTTACAATAACGATATGATAAAAAAAATATGTCGATATTTTTACTTATTGTCTTATCTCTACTCCAATCTTTCGCCGTTTTTCCTGTTTATTACCCATTTTTTCATCTCCATTTTATTGGGGTTTCTTTGCCTCCTTCATTCACCTCATACACTGTAGAACATGAGAGAAGAAAACAGATAATTTGGACTTTTGGTTAATTGTAAATGTATGATATATAACTTTTATTTTACCTGGATAATAATAATAATAATAATAATAATAATAATAATAATAATAATAATAATAATAATAATAATAACAATAATAATTATAATAATAATAATAATAATAATAATAATAATAATAACAATAATAATAATAATAATAATAATAATAATAATAATAATAATAATAATAATAATAATAATAACAACAAAACAATAATAATAACAAAAGACAGTAACATTGCTTGGTCGTATTGCACAGACGATGGCAGCAGAGAAACAGGAGAAAGTTAAATAGACATTTAAATGCAAGCTCAGGCATTTTTCACGACAATTTAATATGTTTCCAGGGCTGAAGGAAATGGCCAAGCTGAGATATTTGGACAAGGAGTCTTTTTCCTCCCTTAGTAGGTGCACGGTGAGAGAGACACTCACTCACTCACTCAACAAAATCACACTAAAACAACACCATCACCTATAACCACATCGAAGCGTAAGCCAATAGGAAACTAAAACAAATTCCCTCGTTTACCGAATCACTGACGCTTCTAACGACCATTATCGCTTTAGTTTACTACTCGTTGAACACAAATACCCTCACACACCTGCGATTACCTCCAATGCTTTATAAACAGAACTGTACCTGAATATCAAGTTCTTACTGGTAATGCAAATCTAGCTTCTACCTACTCACATTAGGACCTGAACTACCAACCAACTTCAGGGAATACAATACGTTTCAATTTCTCGGAGTAGGATGGCGGAGGAAATTGGATCCTATGATTTATGCCGTTGCGATGGGCGATTCTCCCATTGGACCTCAGGGGATGAACGTTCTCGGGTCCTCATAGACAAACTCTAAATTCTAGCACTATTTTCCCCCCTTATTTAAACCTCACGCTGGGTATAACATGTTATTGTTATTGGCAGTATATTCTCACACACACACTACCAAAAATATATATATATAACTATAACGTAGGATTTCACTATTAAATAACAAATCCTTTAGGAATTTATAGGATTAACTAAACTGTACATAGATGCTGAAGAATTAGGTGAATAAAAATTTGTGTCGTCAATGTCAGAGTGTACTGTAGGTTAGGTTAGGTTAGAGTA
>NW_024713129.1:12079536-12112036 GCF_018991925.1 Homarus americanus
TGATACTGCAGAAGTGACAGGATTGCTTTTTTGTTTTTGTTTTTTATCTTGAAGTAAAAGTTTCTATCTGGTGATTTGCTTTGTAGTCATGTCTGTCTGTCTGTCTGTCTGTGTCTGTCTGTTTGTCTGTCAGTTAAGAGTGTATTGGTTCTTCTCTCTGTGGGATAATGTGTGTTTCTGGGTGCGTTGACACACACACACACACACACACACACACACACACACACACACACACACACACACACACACACACACACACACACCGTATATAGCAAAAAAACACAAATTACCTGAAAAAATAGAAGAATTGAACGTTTGGCACCACTGACGTTAACCCTCGGCAGCGTCTCAAGACCGTACGATAGTTTGAGAGGGGCAGCTCGTGGACTACTAAAGTTAGCTCAGCTTCTTGCACAGTATCTCACGGGATTAGAGTCAGGTGAGGTGATGAGACTCCGCCCTTGTGAATGCCCCACTTAGTTCACCATCCACTCTTAGATGGCAGCACTAAATTACAGCTGGTAATCTTATCAAGGATCTGGCGACTTTGGTATTAAGATTAAAACCTTGTGGTGAGAGAGAATGAAGAGGAGGTGAGGGAAAATGAAGAGAAGGTGATGGAAAATGAAGAGGAGGTGAGGGAAAATGAAGAGAGAGAACGGGAAAATTACAATGGACAAGGAAAAGATATATGCATGAAAGGAAGAAGAAGAAAGAGGGATAGAAGGAAGTCAAAAAGAAATAAAGTGATAGAGAGATTCAACGAAAGAGAAGAGGTAGGAATGCAATAATAAAATAGAAAGAGAGAGAAAATGTGAGATTGAGAGAGAGAGAGAGAGAGAGAGAGAGAGAGAGACCGTCACTCACTGGGTGTCAATCAGCATTCTGTCAGTGATGAAAAGTCAGACAGAAACATTTTGTGATTATTTTTGTGTACTTAAAGGCCAGAGGACGACACACACACACACACACACACACACACACACACACACACACACACACACACACACACACACACACAACATATACACACACACAACACACACACACACACACACATATACACAACACACAACACACACACACACACACACACACACACACACACACACACACACACAACATACACACACACACACACACACACACACACACACACACACACACACACACACACACACACACACACACACACACACACACACACACACACACACACACACACACACACAACACACACACACACACACACACACACACACACACACACACACACACACACACACACACACACACACACACACACAACACACACACACACACACACACACACACACACACACACACACACACACACACACACACACACACACATATACACAACACACACACGTCAGTCCTTTTGTATTCAGACTAATTAGGGACAGTGGCGTGAGGACCAGGTATCTTGCTAGCGGATGTTACCTAAACCACACCAAACGTTATCAGGTCTTCAGCGGTGCGGTCCATTTGATATGAGTTATTAAAGAGGTGGCAACCAGGAAGCAGCAGCCTCTACCACACTCCCCACACACTCGCCACACCCTCGAAACACACTCATGTATTAATAAATCGTAAATATATGACAACAACGCTAAATACTTGGTAAATTATCAATCTTTTTTTTTTCCATCTTGGGATTGTCAAGGCTGAGAGTGTGAGTCACGAGATACGGTGTTTGCTTTACTCCCAAGTGGCTGCCCCACCTCTTAGGCGACCCACATAGGTGTAGCCTTTGACCTATCAGTCTCACTTGACCTAGTTTGATCTGTTAAAGGAGTAAAATCTGCTTTATTGTTATCAAGAGTTTGTGAGGTATTAAAATGAAACTGTTTATGTGTCTGTTTGTATTTGTGAGTGTCTCTGTGTCTCTTAGGTCTAAATGATTATATATTTAGTAATCAATCCTACATTTCTTAGGTGTTTTTATAATTACTTTAAAACTTTTTGAGGTCAGGTTTAACCCTTTGAGGACGATGGTCTAACCTTTTGAGGACGATGATTTAAGCAAGACTTGGTTAGTGAGTTCTATTCCCGGCCCGAATGAGAGATGAGGTTCGTCTCTTCTACATTAACCACTATATACACACCGATGAAACAATTACACCAATGGCCGAACTTATCGATGAAGGGACAACAAAACAATAAACTGACTAGCCGCTGAATGGTGAGTGAGTGAGTGAGTGAGTGAGTCAGTGAGTGAGTCAGTGAGTGAGTCAGTGAGTGAGTCAGTGAGTGAGTAAGTGAGTGAGTGAGTGAGTGAGTGAGTGAGTGAGTCAGTGAGTGAGTCAGTGAGTCAGTGAGTAAGTGAGTCAGTGAGTGTGATCTCTGAGAAAACGTAAGACAAAATACAGGGTTGCCACATAGTTAACCCTTAAAGGCCAATGTAGTCCTTAGGTATTTTAGTCTGGGTAAGTCAGACGATTTCGTTCAACCGAGAGAAACCCCTGCTCCTGCTCCCCCTCCCCCTCCCGCTCCCGCTCCCCCTCCCCCAGGGTTAAAATAAATTCACTGGAGGGTTTTCAAATAGCGTTCAAGGAGGCCTCTCTCCCAGTGGATACGTTTATTGCAGAGAGCATCACCCTTTAATCTGATTTTTTTCCACAACTCATCAAGATTTAGTTGTATTTGCTATACCTTTTCGCCATCCGGGAGAGCTTTGAACCAGTCCTTGTGACACAGGAATTGTAGTTCCTCCTTCACCACAGGCTGAGTTTCCCTTACCTGCAACCCGTACGTAGATTTGTACGCTTCAATGTCCCCTGCACTGTATTGTGTGTCCGCTACAGTGTCAGTGTCCTGTGAAGGCTCCAGCTCCTGCGAACCATTATTGTGAGTCATATCATAATCCAAAACAGCGGACAGGAGTTTACTGCCCGCTGGGAACCTCACGTAGGAGGAGTACCGCCCATCACTGACCTATTACTACAATTCCTCTAAGTCCAACTTAAGGGTCGAGAGTATTTTCTTCTCCTTCGAGACAAGTTTCAGCCGCAGGTAATCACCTGTCTTCACACTTTTGAAATTCACCCCCACGCGGTTTTTATCAAATTCTTACACTCCGTACACTCCTCTAGATACACACAAACGTTGTAAATGTAATCTGAGCTTTACCTTCTGTGTAGTTGCCTTCATCCAACCAAAACAACCCCATTGTTTTTTCAGTGAGCATTTAACCTTAACGGGCAGGTAAAACTGATCAGCCACTTCAACTTCAATACGAGTGAGGTGAAAAGAAAACGTCATTTTTTTTAATGTATTAATATACCTGTAACCAACAAGTCATCATATTGTAATAATTAGTGATTTATTTAAAGTTGGGTTAGAATCTGCAACAGTCGATGAGGTACCTGTACTTGTGGTAATGGTGGTAGTTATGATGGTGGTGGTGAGAATAGTGGTAGTAATGATGGTGGTGATGATGGTAGTAGTGATGGTGGTAGTGGTGATTGTGGTAGTAATGAGGGTGGTAGTGGTGGTGGTGAGAATGGTGGTAGTAATGATGGTAGTAGTAATGATGGTGGTGATGATGGTAGTAGTGATGGTGGTAGTAGTGATGGTGGTAGTGGTGATGGTGAGAATGGTGGTAGTAATGATGGTGGTGATGATGGTAGTAGTGATGGTGGAAGTGGTGATTGTGGTAGTAATGATGTTGGTAGTTATGATGGTGGTAGTGGTGATGGTGGTAGTAATGATGTTGGTAGTTATGATGGTGGTAGTGGTGATGGTGGTAGTAGTGATGATGGTGGTAGTAATGATGTTGGTAGTGATGATGGTGGTGGTGGTGATGGTGGTAGTAGTAGTGGTGATGATGGTAGTAATGATGGTGGTAGTGGTGATTGTGGTAGTAATGAGGGTAGTAGTGAGGATGGTGGCAATGGTGATGGTGGTAGTAGTGATGATGGTGGTAGTGGTGATGGTAGCAGTAATGATCGCAGTAATGGTGATAGTAGTAGTGATGATGTTGGTAGTTATGATGGTGGTAGTGGTGATGGTGGTAGTAGTGATGATGGTGGTAGTGGTGATGGTGGTAGTAATGATGTTGGTAGTTATGATGGTGGTGATGGTGGTAGTAGTGGTGATGGTGGTAGTAGTGATGATGGTGGTAGTAATGATGTTGGTTGTGATGATGGTGGTGGTGGTGGTGATGATGGTGGTAGTAGTAGTGGTGATGTTGGTAGTGGTGATGGTAGCAGTAATGATCGCAGTAATGGTGATAGTAGTAGTGATGATGTTGGTAGTGGTGATGGTGGTAATAGTGATGGTAGTAGTAGTAGTAGTAGTAGTAGTAGTAGTAGTAGTAGTAGTAGTAGTGATGGTAATTGTAATAATGATAGTAGTAATAATAGTAGTAATGATAGTGGTAGTGATGATAGTGGTAATAATAATAACACTAATAATAATAACAGAGTCATCCATCATATCTGTAACCTATATACCCATAAACAAAATCGAAGTTACAACCAAATCCAATATTTATCAAAGTCATGAGTAGATTGACTAAAACACAAACAAAATAGTAAGTAAAAAAAAAACATAGAAAGCAAAAAAAAAAACGCCATAGAGTCGTCAAGCTTCAAGACCTACCTTAGAGATAAGTTTTCTTTGGCCTCCAGTAACATTCCGTCAAATTTCATCTACGTGGATTAAAAGGTGAAAGATTTGTGGGTAAAAACAGGTATTTGTGAAAGGTATGAGCTCTGATTGCCTAATAATTAATTGAACAGGAACGTAAATCCCAGAGTAAATTAAGAATGAGTGTAGGATTATTGTCTCTCTCTATATTACCAAGACACAGACAGAGTAAAACCGTGAGATTAGGAAAGAAATGGAAATAAGTGGAAAGTAAGAATTATCGAACTGGAGACGTTAATAATAATAATAATAATAATAATAATAATAATAATAATAATGATGATGATGATGATGATGATGATGATAAAACAGAAGAGTTAGAATAGCTTCCAATTCCATAACACTCTTTTTACAGCCCACTAACCCCTTTATACCAGAGAAACCCGTACACAGTTCACTTCACAACACATCCTTCCAGTACAACTCTCTCTCTCTCTCTCTCTCTCTCTCTCTCTCTCTCTCTCTGCAACATTTTCAACTGGGGAAAATAGAAACAAAATGAGACTGCAATGAAGGGGGTGGATACCAGATGGAAGGAGAGAGAGAGAGAGAGAGAGAGAGAGAGAGAGAGAGAGAGAGAGAGAGAGAGAGAGTTAACAGTGTGGAATACATTAATCAAAAAGAAAGAAATGTATAAATACACAAGACAGGATAATAGAGAGGACAGTTATCCGATGTTTGTGTGGGAATAATAATAACATTTACGATACTAGTTATGATTCATCTACCAGGGAGCCAAGTGTAGCTTCTATGATATCTATACAATGATACACATCATGGGAATAATGTTTTGAACACAAAGTAAACCATCAATATAATGCAGAAATACACAAAGACTTGGCATTATATAAGCAAGAGATTAAATGTATTTTCGGAATATATGTTATTAATTGTTTCAGTTTTTTGTTTTTGTTTTTTTCCTGGTATTAGCTCACCCGAGCACAGGTCACTGACCCACATCAGGGCCCGGGGGACGAAAATTTAATAATAATAATAATTCATAGTAAATAAAATTTATAATAAAAAGTAAAATAAAATATTAATGGTAATAATAATAATAACTACACTGTGATAATAATAAATACAAAGAAATGCAAGAATGAAAAAAAATCAACATTGAGAAACGCTATATGTATGTTGTTTTGTCATGTAAGAGAAACAATTGAGACCCGACAATTGTGTGTAAATGAGGCAGAAAGTCAGATCAGCAACCTGGGACTTGGTCACATATGGCAGCAGGGTCTACCATTAGACAACACATTATGCTGCCAATATCTTCCCAGGCGGTAGTACCTCCCTGTTCGGTAGCTGCCTACTTACCTGTGGAGGTAAGAAATGAACGACTCATTTGGGTACGATTTTCCATTGTACACTTTAATGAAAACCAAAAATTAACCATTTATTCATTTTAGACATATTTCGTAATACCGTCCTGAAAACTTATATGAAATAACAATATGTTTCCTGAACTACCCACACTATGCTTCAGCGATAACATGATTATTCTAGCTTATACTTTTTCTTACACGTAAATACTTATTTAATACCACATCCATGAAGCTCATCTATGGTATGTTGGTGTACACATTTAATCACATGTACGCGCCTACTTACACACACGCACACACATAATGGTAGAATTGAAAACTGATAACCGTTTGTCTACAAGATGTCAATATATTCCTCACAACAAACCACTCCCATTTCCTACCCACCAGACTCACAAAAGACTACACCATTTCCTCTCATAATATTCATCTCTTTTGCCTATTCTTCCTTCGTATCATCCTTCCTACACCACTGGATCCCAAACCTAATTGAATCTGTATCCAATTTCCTCTAATCAGTTGAACTCGGGAGTATGAAAGGAGTAAGACTCTCTCTCTCTCTCTCTCTCTCTCTCTCTCTCTCTCTCAGGACGAAAATTTATTAAAAAAAATAATACTTTTAAATTATAGTTACTCGTGTTGTTGTTACTGTCGAAGGAACCGCGTGTTTTGGCCACTTTAGCACCTGAGATACATAGGTAAATGAGTCAATCTTAATTACTTCGTTAAGCAACAGGTGTTTTAAGGCTTAGTAATTTATTTATTGTCTTTTGTCTTGGTATTTTTGTTGGTTTATACAGGTGAAAGGTGGTGGTGGTGGTGGTGGTGGTGGTAGTAGGTAATTAAATGGTGGCGAAGGTGTGGCTATTGGGGGAGGATGGAGGCCACGTTTAAAAAAAAAATAGTAGTAGTAGTAAAAAAAGTAGCAGTAGTAGTAATAGTAGTAGTAGTAGCAGTAGAAACATTATCAACACCATGTTCTCGTCATAACATATCAAACTGTACTCCACCCCCATTCACCATAACAGCTCTCCCCCGTCATCATAAGTCACCTACACTGTCACAACCCTTCCCCCCTCAACACTACTCACTACAACAATTCAAACTGGGTTATAAAGTTATGATATGTATTTTTCAAGAGCACAACTACAACCTATATTTCCTACTGACAACGTAAATGTTTAAGATCAATGAAAGGGTATTAGCTAATTTAAACATTGTATTCCTATCTACGCCTAAACACTGGATAATAAACACTCGTATTCCCACATAAATAGCTAAACATTTTTTTCATGAATATCAATATTTATTTCACCTGGTATTTATTAGATCTTACTCAGAATTATTTGGTTTCCTAAAGGGAGAATATTATAGAAATTACTATTGTTATGCTGACGTTTCAAGGACACAGGTGAGGTTAATTACAGGTACAGAGATAATGGCCAGGTGTGTAATGTTATGTTATTCAACTTGTTTACCTGTGTGGGTTATATCGTCTTTATTTAGTTTAATATTACCTACTTTTTGTATTTTTATAATTTCATATATATTATTAATTTACATTAACTCACACATTGTAAAATAGCTTCCTTAAATAGCTTCTTTAAATAGCTTCTTTATATAGCTTCTTTCGCTATAATCCCTCTCTTGTATTCTATAATTACCACAGTGAACGATTTATCATATAAGGCAATTAATCACATATCCTAATTGAGCCTAATGATTCAGGATTTTTAACCATATAGTAATTAATCTGACCCTCCTCTCCTCTACCTATTTTCTTAACGATACAAAGTATAATTAATATCAAAACAATGTGGGAATAATAGGGTTATTTACCCAACAACAATAAAGAAAATGAAAAGAAAGGGAAAGAAAGGGAAAAGAAAAGGAAAGAAAAGAAAATGAAGGGAAGAGAAAGGAAAAATATATGGAAAAAAAAGGCAACAAAAGGAAAAGAAAAGGCAAAAAAGGGAAAAGAAAAGGAAAGGAAAATAATTATATCGTATTAAAGAAATATATTAATATTGAATACATCTAATAAAGAAATCCTCATATACAAATTAAACCCACCCCCCCTAAAAATAGAAAATAAAATCTTTAATAATGTTAAAAATTAAGTTAACATGAATATAAAAATTAATAATACTAAACGTGATAAAATATAAATATAATTTTAACAGAGAATTTTTAACAATATCGTGATTTTATTTACAATTCAAAGACAAAAGATAGTAGTGGTGGTGGTAGTGGTTGGGGTGGTGGTGGTAGTGGTTGGGGTGGTGGTAGGGGTGGTGGTGATAGTGGTTGGGGTGGTGGTAGGGTGGTATAGCAGGGTGGTGATGTGTAGGGTGGTGATAGTGGCTAGGTGGGGGTAGGGGTGGTGGTGATAGTGGCTGGGGTGGTGGTAGTGGTAGGGTGGTCTGATAATGAAGGAATTACTCGATCCATCAACAAATTAGGTCTTCTTAGTGTTTGAGAATATTCTCTCTCTCTCACCTCATTCATATGTCCTATTCATCGCCTCTTCATTCATTTCTCTCTCATCACAGGGCTTCCTTCCTTCCTTCTTTCTTTTCTATTTATCTTTGCTTCCCTCGTTTCTCTGTATTTGTGTCCCTCTCTTTACCATTAATCTCCCCCCTCTCATTCCCTTGCACACACACACACACACACACACACACACACACACACACACACACACATAGTTTAACAATCTAACTATCACACAACAAGACAGGCTTCAGCTGGTGAGAGTCAGGCAATTAGAGGTGAGGTCAGGTCATGTCGTGCGGAACAAGCAGGTGGTTGTGTGGTTTGGACAAGACGCCCATTAACTGAACCAGGGAGGAAGGGAGGGGAGGAAGGGAACCAGGGAGGGAAGGAAGGAGGAAGAGGGGGAAAGTAGGAGGGAGGGAGAGGAAGAGGAAGGTTGGTTGAGAGGAAGAATAGGAGTGTAAGGAATAGAGAGAGTAAGAGTGAGAGGTAAGGATAGAGAGAGTAAGAGTGAGAGGTAAGGATAGAGAGAGTAAGAGTAAGAGGTAAGGATAGAGAGAGTAAGAGTGAGAGGTAAGGATAGAGATAGTAAGAGTGAGAGGTAAGGATAGAGAGAGTAAGAGTGAGAGGTAAGGATAGAGAGAGTAAGAGTGAGAGGTAAGGATAGAGAGAGTAAGAGTGAGAGGCAAGGACAGAGAGAGTAAGAGTGAGAGGTAAGGACAGAGAGAGTAAGAGTGAGAGGTAAGAGATAGAGAGAGTAAGAATGATAGGTAATAGAGAGAGAGTAAGAGTGAGGTATGGATAGAGAGAGCAAGAGGAGAGGTAAGGATAGAGAGTAAAGTGAGAGGTAAGGATAGAGAGAAGAGTGAGAGAGGGTGATAGGAGAGAGTAAGAATGATGTGTAAGGATAGAGAGTGTAAGAGGGAGAGGTATGATAGAGAGAGTAAGAGTGAGAGGTAAGGATAGAGATAGTAAGAGTGAGAGGTAAGGATAGAGAGAGTAAGAGTGAGAGGTAAGGATAGAGAGAGTAAGAGTGAGAGGTAAGGATAGAGAGAGTAAGAGTGAGAGGTAAGGATAGAGAGAGTAAGAGTGAGAGGTAAGGATAGAGAGAGTAAGAGTGAGAGGTAAGGATAGAGAGAGTAAGAGTGAGAGGTAAGGATAGAGAGAGTAAGAGTGAGAGGTAAGGATAGAGAGAGTAAGAGTGAGAGGTAAGGATAGAGAGAGTAAGAGTGAGAGGTAAGGATAGAGAGAGTAAGAGTGAGAGGTAAGGATAGAGAGAGTAAGAGTGAGAGGTAAGGATAGAGAGAGTAAGAGTGAGAGGTAAGGATAGAGAGAGTAAGAGTGAGAGGTAAGGATAGAGAGTGAAAAGTAGAGAGAGAGAGAATGAGAGGCAGGGAGAGAGACTGAGGAGAAGGGAAGGCTGAGGCTGCATCTGTCTCGTCTGCGTTGATTCCTGTCTATCTGTCTGTCTGTCTGTAGGTATATGTACACGCGCATACACACACTCTCTCTCTCTCACACATAATCAAATACACACACACACACACACTCCACCCTCCCACCCCTGCACCCCACCCTTCCACCCTCCCCACCCTCCCCATCACAGGTATGGAAGTCCTGCCTTTATCAGGATGAAGGACAATAGGAGTGGAAGTCGTTGGTCCTTTCATACCGTCTTCCGGGTGTCAATTAACACGAGCCGAGAAGCCGATGAGGTGCCATTGAGGGCGACGACGAGCTCACTGGCACCTTGTGGCACTATGTGAGGTGCCAGTGAGGAAAAGGGGGTGGGGGTAGGAGGGGGGGGGAGGGTTAGATAAGGGTGAAAGAGAGATTCAGAAAGGACAGACAGAATCAATGACAGAGAAACAGAGACAAACAGAGACAAAGACAGACAAAGAGAAGGACAGACAAAATATTGTATGAATTCTTACATTACAAAAGCAACGTTGTCGTCATTTGTTGATATTCGACGTCTGGTACAATGTTGCCTTGAGTCCCCACACATCAACAAGTAAGGACAATGTTGCTGTTATCATACAAACATTCATAGGTCCCCCACGAAAATCAAGAAGGTATCGTGTATGTGTATGTTTGTATGTGTATGTTTGTATGTGTATGTTTGCATGTGTATGTCTGTATCTGTATGTGTATGTTTGTATGTGTATGTCTGTATGTGTATGTTTGTATGTGTATGTTTGTATGTGTATGTTTGTATGTGTATGTTTGTATGTGTATGTTTGTATGTGTATGTCTGTATGTGTATGTTTGTATGTGTATGTCTGTATGTGTATGTTTGTATGTGTATGTTTGTATGTGTATGTTTGTATGTGTAGGTTTGTATGTGTATGTTTGTATGTGTATGTTTGTATGTGTATGTTTGTATGTGTATGTTTGTATGTGTATGTCTGTATGTGTATGTTTGTATGTGTATGTCTGTATGTGTATGTCTGTATGTGTATGTTTGTATGTGTATGTCTGTATGTGTATGTCTGTATGTGTACGTTTGTATATGTATGTCTGTATGTGTATGTTTGTATGTGTATGTCTGTATCTGTATGTGTATGTTTGTATGTGTGTGTTTGTATGTGTATGTTTGTATGTGTATGTCTGTATCTGTATGTGTATGTTTGTATGTGTATGTTTGTATGTGTATGTCTGTATGTGTATGTTTGTATGTGTGTGTTTGTATGTGTATGTTTGTATGTGTATGTCTGTATCTGTATGTGTATGTTTGTATATGTATGTCTGTATGTGTATGTCTGTATGTGTATGTTTGTATGTGTGTGTTTGTATGTGTATGTTTGTATGTGTATGTCTGTATCTGTATGTGTATGTTTGTATGTGTATGTCTGTATGTGTATGCCTGTATGTGTATGTTTGTATATGTATGTTTGTATGTATAAGCCTGTATGTGTATGTTTGCATATGTATGTTTGTATATGTATGTCTGTATGTGTATGTCTGTATGTGTGTATATGTTTGTATGTGTATGCTTGTATATGTATGTTTGTATGTGTATGTCTGTATGTATGCTTGTATGTGTATGTTTGTATATGTATGTCTGTATGTGTATGTCTGTATGTGTATGTTTGTATGTGTGTGTTTGTATGTGTATGTTTGTATGTGTATGTCTGTATCTGTATGTGTATGTTTGTATGTGTATGTCTGTATCTGTATGTGTATGTTTGTATGTGTATGTCTGTATGTGTATGTCTGTATGTGTATGTTTGTGTGTGTGTATGTTTGTATGTGTATGCTTGTATATGTATGTCTGTATGTGTATGTTTGTGTGTGTGTATGTTTGTATGTGTATGCTTGTATATGTATGTCTGTATGTGTATGTTTGTGTGTGTGTATGTTTGTATGTGTATGTTTGTATATGTATGTTTGTATGTGTATGTTTGTATATGTATGTCTGTATGTGTATGTCTGTATGTGTATGTTTGTATGTGTATGTTTATATGTATGTTTGTATGTATGTTTGTATGTGTATGTTTGTATGTGTATGTTTGTATGTGTATGTCTGTATGTGTATGTTTGTATATGTATGTCTGTATATGTATGTCTGTATGTATGTTCGTATGTGTATGTTTGTATGTGTATGTTTGTATGTGTATGTTTGTATGTGTATGTTTGTATGTGTATGTTTGTATGTGTATGTCTGTATGTGTATGTTTGTATGTGTATGTCTGTATGTGTATGTTTGTATGTGTATGTTTGTATGTGTATGTCTGTATGTGTATGCTTGTATGTGTATGTCTGTATGTGTATGTCTGTATGTGTATGTTTGTATATGTATGTCTGTATGTGTATGTTTGTATATGTATGTCTGTATGTGTATGCTTGTATGTGTATGTTTGTGTGTGTGTATGTTTGTATATGTATGTTTGTATATGTATGTCTGTATGTGTATGTTTGTATGTGTATGTTTTTATGTATTTATCTTCGTATATGTTCAGGAAGTTTGTATTTTCTTTTCTTTTTTTTGTGTATTTTCCCTCGTGAGCTGAAGTATGTCTTGGTGTTTAGTAATAAAAGTTGGAGGTTAAATTATATAAACTAAGTGATGTAATTTTGTTTCTTTCGGGTTTAATTACGTTTAGTTGGTCAGTTTATCTTTATATAACTGTCTCTATCTATCTCTCTTTAGTCTGTTTATTCGATGTTTTGTCTTATTTCTTTCATTCGTCCATATCTCTTTTGTACCAGTCCCTCCCATTCTCTTTCTCTCTCCCGTAATTCTCCACTAATCCCTCTTCCTCCCTCCCTCTCTCCCTCGACTAAAGAGTTCATCATAAACAAGACACCAAGATGCTCTCAACCCCTTTAACCCACACCATATTACAACACCCGTTTCCTCCACCCACACACAACACAACCACTCACACCCACAACACCCACAACACCCCCTCCACACAACACATTCCCGTCATGATTCATCCCCCAGCCGCTGTAAGCTACCTTGGTTGTGACTGATGCCATTTCCAAAGTAATTTACGAGTCTAGAACATGTTGCCAGGGTCTCGTTTACGGGTCTTGGGTTAACGTGACGAGCATTAGTCGTCATTTACATGCTGTCGAAGACCTCACGAGACTCTGAGATAACCACAAGATGGGTTTTATTACGAGGAGAATGGGTGAAGGAGAGGAAGGGTATTGTGAGATTGTCTTTTGAATGTTGTTTTAGAGTGTGGTGGTGGTGTGTGGGTGTGTGGCTGGGTGTGTGGCTGGGTGTGTGAGTGTGTGGCTGGGTGTGTGGGTGGGTGTGTGGCTGGGTGTGTGGGTGTGTGTGTGTGGGTGTGTAGGTTAGGTATTGTGGGCGGGATGAATTTTATGATGTGTTATTTCATTGACTTAAGAGAGAGATATATGGAGGTAGACAACAACAACAACAACAATAACAATAATAATAATAATAATAATAATAATAATAATAATAATAATAATAATAATAATAATAATAATAATAATAATAATAATAATAATAATAATAAACACTTAAGAATAATAGGCAACATAATAATAATACTCTTGGCTCATATAACATAATAAACTATGTACGTATATTACACAAGCCATTACAATAACAAAGGAATTATTAGTCACGTCTGTTACCCTCTGTTGCTCTGACCCTGGACCCAGACAGACAGACAGACAGATAGACAGACAGACAGACAGACAGACAGACAGACAGACAGACAGACAGACAGCCAGACAGACAGACAGACAGACAGAGAAAGACAGACAGACAGAGACAATAAATGGTGGGTAGGAAGATGAAATATTTAGAATTGAATACTAGAAAAGAGAGAGAGAGAGAGAGAGAGAGAAGTTTTAGTCAGGTGTAAGTCAGTGGGAAATGAGTACACAACATCAAGCACCACTCAAGACAGGGAGGGGAGAGGGGAGAGGAGAAAGAGAGAAAGAGAGAGAGAGAATTAGAGAGGGTAGAGAGAGGAGAGGGAGAGAAGGAGAACCCAGGGTAGAGAGGGAGAGGGAGAGAGAGGGGAGAGGGGAGAGGGAGACAGGGTAGAGGGTAGAGAGGGAGAGGGGAGAGAGGGAGACAGGGTAGAGAGGGTGGGGAGGGGAGAGGGGGAGAGAGAGAGGGGGTGGGGTAGAGAGGGAGGAGAGAGGGAGAGAGAGGGAGGAAGCTCCTTAATCACTTGCCTCCTACCCTCCTTATATCCCTTCACTCAATTGCTACTCTTTCCTCTCCCTTCTTCCTCTCCTTGTCCTTCTCTCCTCCCTCTCCAAGCCCTTCCCTTGTCTCTCCTCTCTCCCCTTGCTCTTCTTCCTTCATTCCTCTACCTTCCCCTTGTTTCCGTCTCCCCTTTATTCCTCGCCTCTCTTCCCTCCTCATTTGATCTCCTTCCTCTCCCTCTTCCATCTTTTTTAACTTCCTAGCTTCCCCTCTTCTAACCATCTTCCTTCCCTCTTTCTTCTTTATCACCTTCCTTCTTAGTTCCCCCTTCTTAATCTTTTATCCATCTCCCTTATCGTTTATCCTTTATTTCTCTTTCCCCCTATCACTTTATCGTTCTCTTACTTCCCTACTTCTCTCCTGTCTTTCTACTCCTCCCCTCTCCCCTCCTTCTATCTTTCTTTTCCCTCTCCCCTTGTTTATCTCCCCTTCACTTATTCCTCTCCTCTCTCCGCCTCTTCCTCCCTTTAATTATCTCCACTACACTTATCCCTCGCCTCTCTTCTTTTCCCTCTTCCATAATCCCTCTCCCCTACCCATATCCCTCACCCCTCTCCCCTCTTTCTTCCCCTCTCCCCTAATCCTACTACCTGCCCCCCTCTTAATCCTCTCCCTTTTCTCTCCCATTCTCCCTTGGGTCGCCTGGGTAGAGATAGGCGGTAATGATGGAGAGACCGTCTCTACGTATGCGCTGGTTCACTGGTTCGACCCCTCCTTCCCTGCCCCAGCTACCCTGCTCACACACACTCCAACACCCACACCCCACACACCCGCACCCTCCCACAAAACACAATTAAACCCAACATTAAATTGAATCCAATCGCATGAAAATTATTAAACCACAACGCACACAACTGGAACCTAGTATACTAATGTCTATAAAATAACCTAACCTAACCCAAAACACCAAATTATAAACAACAAACTAAACAAAACAAAACATTATATGGAATCCAACTCCATATGAAATTCTCTCTTTATTACACCACAAAACACAGGGTTGGAAGTACTATACAGCGGCTCTTGATCCTACAAGCGAAGCGCAACGGAGCGAGAGAGACCAATCAGAGAAGCTTAATATGAAGGCTATTGTCATGGTAAAGTGATGTTTTTATTGGCTGAGAGACCCAAGTATTGTGTTTGTGGCGGCGTGTTATTTCCTCTCGGGTTATTGTGGACTGAACTACTGTAGAGGAACGAAAGAGGTACTGCAGTGGATTGGCTATTGTGTTTACCTTAGTTAAAACGTGTGTGTGTGTGTGTGTGTGTGTGTGTGTGTGTGTGTGTGTGTGTCTATAGTATGTATATGCATAATGTGTGTATAGTATGTATGTATGTATAGTATGTATGTATGTATGTATGTATGTATGTATGTATGTATGTATGTATGTATGTATGTATGTATGTATGTATGTATAATCAACCAATCCCAATAAAATAACCATAGAATAAATCATACACCAAGAACATGTAACAAAATACACTGATACAACAGGGATAAAGTTACTGAATTACTCCAGCATTAACCACAGGAGGGGGAGGGTGATTCGTGAGGTCACAGAGGTTAAGAGGAGAGACTCAGGTGACCTCGTATTAACCTGTTAGACTTAAGAGGTAAACCTGAGAACGTTCACGTGGATTAGAGTGGCTTCCAGCACTAACTCGGTGGGTGGGTGGGTGAGAGAGAGAGAGAGAGAGAGAGAGAGAGAGAGAGAGAGAGAGAGAGAACTAAATTCTCTCCCCCACTTCAGCATAAAATATTACAACAAAACATTATATAAAAAAAAAACTCCCTAAGAAATAATTATAATACCTGCAAGACTTATAAAAGACTTATTATATCACACGGAGCATAATAACCATAAAATATACACAAGACTCTTATTGTAGGTATTACATTGTGTCCTCAGAGAACAAGTGGGATATATTTATTACATACCTGTCCTGTCTTTCGTGTCCTTAAGTCTGTCTTTATCATAATACTTCTTTAATATGTTTCTCTATAAATTAAATATTAATTATTTTTTACAATTAGTTAGTTTTCTATGTATTTGTATTTTTCTCTTATTATCTTTATTCCTCTTTGATCTTCTTCATCTTTTTTCCCTTTTTATTTATTATTCGTGTCTAATAAAAATATATTCAATGCATTTTTTTCATTGTCTGAGTTTATTTTTTATTTTTTTATGTCTGAGTTTATTCGTCTTTATCTCTTCTCTCTTATTCATTCTTTTTAAAGTTTTATTTTTTTTCCATCTCCTGTTTACATTTTGATTGTTTACTACCGTTTCCCCTTTTCTGAATCCTTTATTAAATCACACCAAAATATAATAGACTACTTCATTTAACCTCCTTCCATCTTTCTATACCTCTTATTAATCCCTCTTAGTGGTAATCCCTCTTAGTATTAATCCCTCTTACCGTTAATCCCTCTTATCATTAATCCCTTTTGACCAATTCATTTTCCTAATTCCCTCTTTTATCCATACGTGCTCTCTCTCTCTCCTTTCATTGTCCTCTTTAATTATCAATTCCTCGAGAGGGAAAAATTTTCACTTTAGTTCAGCCATTTATTTTTTTGGTACTAATTTGAGGTTAGGTTAGGTTAGGTTAGGTTTGGTTAGGTTATCTCCCTCTCATAACCTCCCTCCCTCTCCACCCCTCTCATAACCTCCCTCCGTCCCTCTCCTCCCATAACCTCCCTCCCTCTCCTCCCCTCTCATAAAGAATAAGGTAACAAATAAAGCTCTTGTCACGTATGCAAGTGCCATAACCTGGATATAGACGAGGCCTTTACTCTTACAGGATGAGAACAAATGCAATAAACTTCGTCCTGGGATAAAAATAATGAGATATTTGGGATAAATTTTCATACACACGATCTTATTAATTCTTGATGTATTAATGATTGTAGTGGAGGTGTGTGGTGGAGGTGTATTGTAGTGGTGGTGTGTGGTGGAGGTGTGTGGTGGAGGTGTGTGGTGGTAAAGGAGTGGTGGTGAAGGAGCGGTGGTGGAGGTGTATTGTAGTGGTGGCGTGTGGTGGAGGTGTGTGGTGAGTAAAGGAGTGGTGAGTGAAGGAGCGGTGGTGGAGGTGTGTGGTGGTGGTGTGTGGTGGAGGTGTATTGTAGTGGTGGTGTGTGGTGGAGGTGTGTGGTGGTGTGTGGTGGAGGTGTGTGGGCAGGTGTGTGGTGAGGTAAAAGTGAGGTGGTGAAGGAGCGGTGGTGGAGGTGTGGTAAAGGAGCGGTGATGATGGAGTGGTGGTGGAGGTGTGTGGTGGTGGTGTGTGGTGGAGGTGTGTGTTGGAGGAAGTTATATGTGATGGTGTAGTTAAGAGAAAAGGTGTGTGTATGAGAGCTAGAGACAGACAGACAGACAAATATGTGCCCACTACTATTCTAAATTTGACTTCACAGTGAGTCAAATTTGTCCCATCGGCCACAATTTCCCTATAAAACCTCCTGTGTTAGTCCTTATGGCTGTGTGTGTGTGTGTGTGTGTGTGTGTGTGTGGCGATGTAGTGTGTGTGTGTGTGTGGTGATGTAGTGTGTGTGTGTATTCTACCAGTCATCGTCCACTTACAGTATACCTACATGACCTAACCAACAATATCAAACTCATACTTTTGTGATAACGCCAAGAACTTAATACCATGGTTGGGTTAGTCAGAATAATGATGATAGTCTAAAGAAATGACTGTTATAATGTACAGTACTTCCAAAACTTTACGAATAGTATATTTAGTTTGAGTTATACGTATTGCCCCCCCAAAAAGTATCTGTACTTGGGGTGATCGATGAATTTCAGAATGAACACTGTGACTCCTGTTGTCTCGGTAGGGTTGTCAAAATCCTTCAATCGCTGTGTCAAATTGTCTCAACACAAAATCATATAGATACTTTGTGTTGTACGACAGAAACACACACACACACACACACACACACACACACACACACACACACACACACACACACACACACACACACACACACACACACACAGGTAGAGGGAACATATATTTTATCAACAGCAAACAACAACAACTGCCTCCAGAACCTCATCCCTAAATTGTGTTTCTCCTTCAGGTAGCGAGCGAGCGACTAGGTTCTCGTGCAATCCCGTCCCCTATAGTGAGGAGAGATTCCCTAACAACACACACATTACAGAAGAGACGCGCCGTTGATATTGGAAAAGCTTCTGAGAAATTGAACGATTTATTTGGTTTGGTTACACGAGTTTGTAGTTATAGGATCTGCCTCTAAAAAGTCTCTTAAAAGTCGTCAATACTATTACTAATCGATTTATTATATGACATAACACACACAGGTATAATTATATTAGTGTGTTAGGTTAGGTTAGGTTAGGTTAGATTTTCTATTTTGTACCTGTATTCGTAGTTCCATTTTTATTCACTCTCTTATTTCTATTTTCTTTTATTGATTTTTCTTTCCCTTTGTACCTGTATTTTGCTTTTATTTTCGTGTTTATTCTCCCCCAACAAAACAACATGTCTGCTCTAATTGTACCAGCTTCACCACTAACCCAAAGTCGGTAATTCAATTTGTTCTACTCGTAGTCCCCCTCCTCCCCCCCCCCCTAAAAAAAAGACAGAACCGAAATGGGATTTTTTGGGGTTCCTCTTTTTGTAGGGGTAGGGGGTGAGGGGTAGGGGGTGAGGGGTGGGGGGAGGGGTAGGGGTGAGGGGTGGGGAGGGGTAGGGTGGGGAGGGGTAGGGGTAGGGGTGGGGTGAGGGGTAGGGGTAGGGGTGAGGGGGGGGTGAGGGGTAGGGGTGAGGGGTAGGGGGTGAGGGGTAGGGGTGAGGGGTAGGGGTTGAGGGGTAGGGGGTGAGGGGTAGGGGGGAGGGGTAGGGGTAGGTAGGGTTGAGGGGTGAGGGTAGGGGTGAGGGGAGGGGTGAGGGGTAGGAGGGGTAGAGGGGTAGGGGGTGAGGGGTAGGGGGTGAGGGGTAGGGGTGAGGGTGGGGGTGGGGGTAGGGGGAGGGGTAGGGGTGAGGGGGGGGGAGGGATGGGGTGGGTGGGTGGGGGGTGACAGGTGGGGGTGGGGTGAGGGGTGGGGGGTAGGGGTGTAGAGGAGTGGGGTAGAAGGTAGGGATAGGGTTGTATGTGTGTGTGTGTGTGTGTGTGTGTGTGTGTGTGTGTGTGTGTGTGTGTGTGTGTGATTGTTTATGCACTATGCTAGTGATGGTGTGAAAGTAATTGAATGTGTTTGTGCTTATATGCTAGTGATGGTGTGAAAGTAATTGAATGTGTTTGTGCTTATGCCTGCCTGCCTGCCTGCCTGCCTGCCTGCCTGCCTGCCTGCCTGCCTGTCTGAGAGTCTCTATGTCTGCATGCTAAAAATAAAACCCTAAATGCATATATTTTCTACCATCTCCAGTTGCTCGCCCATTTAAAAAAAAAATCCACCTAAGACTCGAGTATAATCCTTGAGATTTTCCTGAGTATCTAGCAAGTACTTAATTAACCCTTTGATGAGAACCCAGAGATCTTTAGAACCCGAAGGAGACGCAGAAGAAGGGCCTGAATTAGTCTTTGAGGAAGTTGGGAGAAAAATAATGAACAAGAAGAAAAAAAAATGATAAGCTACTTTTGAAAATAAAACTGGAGGTTGTGTAAGAGAATAAGGAAATAAGAAAGGAGAGAGAAAGAAGGAATAGGAAGAATTATAAGTAGAAAAAAGAAGAGGGAGGAGACTCAGATGAGATGTGAAAATATTTACACCGTCACCGTGTAAATGTTAGACAAGTATTCGGTACCAACTTCAGAGGCGAGAACACAACTCTTTATGTAAATTCTCTTCATCAGGTAACGTTTGCTTACTAAGATATTGTAAAGGAGGGAGAGAGGCCACCTAACACACACACACACACACACACACACACACACACACACACACACACACACACACACACACACACACACACACACACACACACACACGGCTGTAGATACATAAGCGTGCTACATAATTTACACTCCCTATGTTCTACAAAATATATGTTGATTTATACATATACATACATATTACAACTGTACGTATGTAAACATGGTTGTATACATAGGGAAAGATTTGCATATACTTAGGTCACCTTCTCCTCCTCCTCCTATTCTTATTACTCTTTCTACTTCTCTCCTTCATCTCAGTAACTTCCATTCCTTCCCCTCCTCCTCCTATTCCCTTCTTTTCTCCAGTAACTTCCATTCCTTCCTCCTCCTCCTCCTCCTCCTTCCTCCCTCCTCCTCCTCTCCTTTTCCTCCTTCGCCTCCTCTTTCCTCTTCATTTTCCTCCACCTCCTCCTCCTCCCCTTCTTTTCCCTTCACCTCCTCCTCTTCGCCCTCTCTTCCTACCCCTCGCCCTCTCCTCCTCCTCCTCTTCCTCCTCCCCTTCTTTTCCCTCCACCTCCTCCTCTTCGCCCTCTCCTCCTACCCCTGGCCCTCTCTCCTCCTCCTCCTCCTCTTCCTCTGTTTACCTGCCCTAAGAGGCAATCTAGAAGTCAATATGATTAACTTAACGACATCACCATTTACCAGAAGACGACCACAGGTGAAGGTGTGTTACCTTTATTCTCTGATGGTTACAATTATGTGGCGTTTATTATGGTCTCTCCTCCTCCTCCTCCTTGTTTTATTCTCATTCTCCTCCTCCTCCTCCTCCTTCTCCTCACCCTCCTCTCCCTCATCCTATCCTTAACCCTCGTTCATCTATTCCACTTTCCTCCTTCTCCTCTTCCTCCTTCCCCTCCTCTTCCTCTTCCTTCCCCTCCTCTTCCTCTTCATTCCCCTCCTCTTCCTTCCCCTCCTCTTCCTTCCCCTCCTCTTCCTTCCCCTCCTCTTCCTCTTCCTTCCCCTCCTCTTCCTTCTCCTCTTCCAACACTCATATTTAGTCAAGTTTTCCTCAAGAAGATCGATGGTCGTTTTACTGTTGTTCCCTCCAGAAAGAAAATAATTGGAAGTTAAGAAGAGAGGTCAAGGAGGAGGAGGAGGAGGAGGAGGAGGAGAGGTCAAGGGGAAGAGGAGGAGGAAGAGGAGGAAGAGGAAGAGGAGAAAGAGATGGGGGGGAGGAGAAGTTCAAAGAGAAGTAGAGGAAGAAGGAAATGAGAGGCTAAAAGGGAAGAAAAGGAAGAGAGAAAAGGAATGGAGAGGAGAAGAGGAAGACGAGAAGGAGGAAAATAGAATGTGTTCAGGAGGAGGAAGAAAGGAAAAAAGGAGGAGTCAAAAGATAGTGTGTGGGGAAGAATGTCAAATAAGTAGATTGAGAAAATGTAAGGAAGGAAGCAAGGAAGGAAGGAATGAAGGAATGAACGAACGAACGAAGGGAGGGAGATAAGGTACTCTCTCTCTCTTTCTCATACAAATCAATTATCCATTTCCTATTATCTTTGCATATTTGTCTATAGCCTTCACCGACCTCCTCCTTTACCCTCTCTCTTTCCTCCAATATTCGTTTTCAATATTCCTCCCTCCCAGTTTTACTTTTTATCCCTCTTAATCTGTCTTCCTCCCACTCACCCTTACTCTATCTCCCTCCCAGTTATTTTTACTCTATATCCCTCTCACCCAGTCTTATATTCCTCCCACTCACTCTATATCCCTCTCATCCACCCCTAACTATATCAAGTGAATATTTCCCACACACGATAATACTACTCATTTTGAATCCCAGGAAGGAGTAGGCCATCAGTTGGTGCCATTCTCCCTCTTATTTGTATGGCTCATTTCGAAACCCAGGATGAAGGAGGAACTATTGATTCTTCCCTTCATTCTTCTAAGGTGTTTTAAAGGTGGAAATTAATCCCCAAGAATGTGTATTGGTTGTTTGGTGTCTGTGTGTGTTTGGTCTCTGTGTGTTTGGTGTCTGTGTGTTTGGTGTCCGTGTGTTTGGTCTCTGTGTGTTTGGTCTCTGTGTGTTTGGTGTCCGTGTGTTTGGTGTCTGTGTGTTTGGTGTCCGTGTGTTTGGTGTCTGTGTGTTTGGTGTCTCTGTGTGTTTGGTCCTGTGTGTTTGGTGTCTGTGTGTTTGGTGTCTGTTTTGTCTCTGTGTGTTAGTGTCTGTGTGTTTGGTGTCTGTGTGTTTGGTCTCTGTGTGTTTGTGTCTCTGTGTGTTTGGTGTCTGTGTGTTTGGTCTCTGTGTGTTTGGTCTCTGTGTGTTTGGTCTCTGTGTGTTTGGTGTCTGTGTGTTTGGTCTCTGTGTGTTTGGTCTCTGTGTGTTTGGTGTCTGTGTGTTTGGTCTCTGTGTGTTTGTCTCTGTGTGTTTGTCTCTGTGTGTTTGTCTCTGTGTGTTTGTCTCTGTGTGTTTGGTCTCTGTGTGTTTGGTGTCTGTGTGTGTTTGGTGTCTGTGTGTTTGTCTCTGTGTGTTTGGTGTCTGTGTGTTTGTCTCTGTGTGTTTGTCTCTGTGTGTTTGGTCTCTGTGTGTTTGGTGTGGTAGATGTATCATTTGTATTAGTGAGTTTCTTTACTATAAATTCTTCTTTTAGTTGGAATGGTTTTTTTTTGTATATAAGAAATTTGATTGAGACTAATTACGCATTATTAAAAAAAATTATTCTTGTTTATCACACCTTCGTTATCACATCAATAATAACATCCTACCTTTTATCATTCTCCTCACCTTCATCACTACACAAGCGTCTAATTACGACTCTCCTATAATCATTCATTAGCAGAACAACAGCATAGCACAAAGCCTTACACTCGTTCATGGTCGGTGAGCTGGGAGAACGTGTTGCTGTGTGGTGAACTGGGCGTAAAGAGGCCGCGCAAATGGCTCCTTTAACAGACAACAACGCCATAATAATTCCAGTTGTTACTCGCGTGTGTGTGTGTGTGTGTGTGTGTAGGAGGAGATGTTGTTGAATGTTAAATTTGATGGAGTGTTGGTGTTTATAAAGGTTAAATGTGTGTGTTAAATTGTACTGTATATATATTGTAAAGGAGATGTTATAAGCTACAGATTAAATAGTTTTGTATATTTTTTTCTGTTAGTATCACAATAATGAGCTTTATTTTTCACTGTGTTTTTGGTTTATATTAATATCATTTCCCACTTTCCCTTTACAATATTCAGTTGTCCTTTCCCTCCTCCGTTCTCCCTCCTCTCTCCCCCAGGCCAGCTCACAACTTTTATCGGGTGTATTTTTAATGTCCCTCTCGCCCATTTCTCTTGTATTTCCGAGATACATACATACACACTGCTGCTGACAGCCATCCATATATATATATATATATATATATATATATATATATATATAAATAACCGATCGAAATTGTTATTGGGTTGTTTTGTGGATGGTAACGCAGTGGACGAGGCCCTCAGAATAACGAATAAGCACAAACATACTTGAGATACTTATATGAATACTTTCCCTGACCTAGACTGGTGTCTCAGAAGTCCGCGTAAAATATCAACTCCTCAGCCCATCCTGACATCCCTAGGAAAACATTATCTGCACAGGAAAATAGTTATACTGGTCCCAATACGAGCTCACCCAGCCCAGTAATTATCCAGGACCCGAGCACATCTTATTACACACCTATGACGCCCAAATATCCACCGCGCGTCCCACCTGTCAGATTCCGCACCTGGGACGTCCAGCCAGCGTGGGCGAGGCGACTGACCTCGTCAGCTAACCCACATGTGCGCCTGCACCCAAAACCAGGATGATCAGAGTACAACCAGCAGTCTATTAGGTCATCAACCTGGCTGTTGGTCCACTCCAGGTCACCCATCAACAGCTTCTACCACCACAAAAACCTGGAATAATCTACCCATTTGTCACTGATGATTACTCCTCCCCACCCCTACCTAATCACTGTACCCAATAGATCTGAGCTTGTGAGTAATGTCTATTTCGCTCACAAGAGATGTGAGCACGTGGGGCTTAACCTTAAGGCGAGAATGACCGTCGCCTCAGACTTGAGCGTCTGCGCATTATATCAGGACTACTTCACATTTTTCTGTGTAAACCTCATATTTTCCGCTAATGGCCCTTTACTGACTTAGGGAAAGACTAGCAAGTATTTTATTATTATCTCCGTCTTTAATCAGGACACGAACGTCCCCCAAGGCTTACCAGTAATATTTTAATTATCATTAGTGAAATTACATATTTATAACAAATGTCGTCCCAAACTTCAACACGAGAGGTAACAGCGACTTAAACAGTTAATGGAGACGTAAGACTTACAGTCAAATACAAAACGATGATAACTGACATACAGTATATAGCTAACTTGGACATACCTGAAGTGTGACGTGTGGTGGTGTGTTACGGTCCCTCGAGGAGCTGTTAACTTTCACCTACCTGGAAGAAAAAATTAACCTTTCATTCCATTTTACTCCTATAAATTTTTTGCTAAGCTCATGGACAGAGTCACCACTTATACCGCATTATATATTACAAGGATGTGAAGGAGGTGTTTGTTTTAAAGATAATAATTGTTAATAAGTGGGAGAGGATTAAATAATGACTATGAACCTACAGTAATACCTCTAGAATTACTTACGAAATGGCAACAAATTATGGGACTACAACAATTGGTGACGTAAACGAACCAAACAACTTGGGTCTTGTTGTCTCATAATTAGTGGCTAAGACCTATCGCTTTCCTGGGGGAGTTTTGATGACAAGAGCAAAAAGTTACGAAGGAAAACTTGATATATTTCACATTCCTGCGTTTTTCCCTCTCTCGTATTATACTCTTCAAGTAACAGGAACAGCCATGATAATAATAACGTTTTTAGTGAACACCAATAATTAATAAAGATACTTATCCAACATGTTATCAGCAACAGAAGTAGTGCTCACCTTGCCCTGGTGGTAGAGGAAGCCTTGGGGTCACCTGCCATGTTTTGGGCCATGGACCATCCTGCCTGAAACAAGCATCATAAATGAGGTCACATTTCTTCTTTCATTACCCTAATTATATAGAACTTTATTGATATACAAACCCAAGCAGTATCTCTCTCACAAACCTACAATAATCATTTTCCTATACCTGTAATTTTTATTCCTGGAATTAGCAATACTTTTCTATACCCTTTTCTCTAAAACAAGTGATGCCAAATATTTGTGTTTTTGTTATTATTTAATTATCCCTATTTCGTGTGACACACACACACATATATATATATATATATATATATATATATATATATATATATATATATATATATATATATATATATATATATATATATATATATATATATATATATATATATATATATATATATATATATATATATATATATATATATATATAATGAAACACCAAACCCGAAAAATTAATAAAAATGGATCACGGTCTCACATCATGGCTCGGTTTAAGACCAAGTTTTAATCTGCGTGTTGTTGTCGCCTGAGAAGCTTTTGTCGCATTACATAAATAACATGATAAATAAATCTCGGTTGTGTTGCGTTGTGCATTGTGTTTTGTGTGTTGTTTTGTGCTGTGTTGCTTCGCGTAGCATTGTGTTGTGTTGTATGTGAGGGAAATTTTGCACTTATTTGTTTGCAACTGGCAGTAAACTTTTAGAGTCGCGGTTTCATGTTTACAGACAACATTACGAGGGGTTGGGATATACAGTAGAGTATCTATTATATTTATAATTAAATGTATATCTATATATATTGTGATTTATATACGTTGAACAGGGTGTTTTATTTACTTGTTTTTATACACTGACGCATCAAGTACAAATAAGTCATAAGGATATAGTGTAAGTATATATTCCTAGTGTATGTTGGATATTACAGGTGTGCGTTATATATCATATTATTATAATAGGTATATGGTATAACTATATATCTACTGCAGGTATTAAATTCTTCTTTCTTTATTTAAATTATATATATTCTCTTCACACACACACACACACACACACACACGAGAGCATTAATCTTGAAATCAGAGACAGTTTTGCTAAGGGGGAAGTTTATTCTTAAATGTTTATTCTTACAGAGAGTAGAATACGTTCATTGAGTGAGGGGAAGATTGTGTGTACAGGATTAATAATAAGAAAAACATCTCTCTCTCCCTCTCTCTCTCTCTCTCTCTCTCTCTCATTCTCTCTCTCTCTCTCTCTCCCACATAAAATTGGGCTTACATCACATTTTTCCACCTCCCCCTCTGGTCTAGCAGCTTAATTGGCCCTGTCGTCACATATTGTCATTTTTTTTTGTTCGTGTAAAAGTTTCTGGATTATTTTCACAATAGAACGATGAGTGTAAATAATTAATCTCTCTTCTCGTTATGTTCTCTGAGACCATCGATCACCACATTCACCACATTTTTTTTTATAATTTAGAATAATGTTTTTGTTATTGTCTGTTGTATCTTATTAGGAATTACTTGTTGTTAAATGATAATATTGGTAATACTTTTACTGTTTATTTAATTTTATCTTTTCAAAGGTTTTAATTATTACTATAGGGAAGCGTTTCTCTTTTATTATTTCAGGGTGTCATTATACACACATGCATATTAATTATATTTTCATTTATTTATAATCACGTATCATATTTATTCTACAACAAATCCCGAAGTTAGGTTTACCTCTCACGCCACATAAGCCAGCAGTAACCCAACACGATAACTAATGAAAAACAAAAAAATCATTAGACATCATACTATCTACACATCCACGCACACTGTTGTTTCCTGATAATCTATCCACTCTATCCACCTCACCTCTGGTAATCATTCTTAACCCATTCTTTTTATCTCCTTCTTGGTCATTCTCTCTTCAATATACATTCTTTAATAGTCTACTTCTCTTTCTCTCAATACGCCCATACCGCCTGAGTACACCGTGATCTATGTATATACAAGGTAATGTTTACAAAGTCTCGGGTATATAAACAGGCAATTTAGGGCGGCAGTGGACTTATGAATAACACGAACAATAGGACCTGGATTGCACTCCTAAAGACTGTATGCTAAAAGGATATAACTCATTCTTCTTACACATTCAGTCTTTGTTCTTGTACACTTTCGTTATTTTTTACACACACACACACACGGATATATTTACGCACGCACACACACACGCACACACATTATTTCAACTACCTCATCAAAGAACTGTATAAAGTAGTCATTGTTTTTATCGTCGTATTAAGTTAAGACCAAAAAATATATCAAGTGCTTTTAGTAGTATGATTCAGCAGGTGGTTTATTAACACGAGAACCTTTAATAAATGCTGCTATATTACACGTTGTTTTGTTCTGCGTATGACTGATGACAATACTGTGCTAAACTAATATAACTTAACCTAACCAAACCAAACCTAACCAAACCTAACCAAACCTAGCCTAACCTATCCTATCCTAACCTCACATTGCAACCTTAAACTCAAAAGCAAGATTAAACTATAAAGAACTGACAATAAAACCTAAAAACCTATTCAGGAAAAACATGAGAGGGTTTAATCCTCTTCCCTCGCTCATAAAGCTCATCAGAACCTCTCTTACCGCATAAACTCCAATGAAAGGCCACAATCTCTATGAAACACTGTAAATAAGTTCTAAAGGGGGGGTCTGATCCCTTATAATGTGACCGTAGCTTCTAATGCCACGTGAATCCAGTCCCAAAGCCGATTAGAATGTATTTAAGGATCTCATTCAGGCACTTATAGCCGAGAGTGAAGCACCAACGAGTTTGTAAACAGTATTAAAATCTTGCCAAACATACTGTAGCTATTATATAATTTATACTATATCGTTACCATATTGTAAGCCTTTAAGAGATGACTATGTATATAATGGCAATACACTAATTGTTTGGTTTTATCTAGAATGTAATTAATCTTTAGTAAAAATATTCTCTCAGACCATGACCTCTTCCCTATAAATGCTCTAGAGAATCAGGACCACTTGACCATTACCAACACTCTCGTCCTGTGTCGCTCAAATCAAACATAATACAGGAAACTTTTGCTCTGGAGAATTAAGATACTGTCTCTACTTTACTAACAGTTGTAAGTTATGTCACCTTGTTGAGAGACTGAGAGACAGAAGCAAAAATACGTGATATAAATACTCAACTTAATTTTTTTTTATTCAGTTTAATCAGTTCAGTCTATCAGAAGAAGTTATTTTGAGTAATATGAGACATTATTTGACTCGTATAAAAAGTGTAGAATAAGATTTCGCATATAATGAAGAGCTACACGACATATACAGTATCGAACCTAAATCGCATTATTATTATTATTATTATTATTATTATTATTATTATTATTATTATTATTATTATTATTATTATTATTATTATTATTATTATTATTCCTTTTGGCATTCTCATAGGTTTGGGGTCAGCTGATCGAAATCCCTCTTTGCTATAGACCTTAAAACGATAAAAAACAAAGGTAAACTAAAACGCCCAAACCTTTAAAGTCAGTGAACTAACTCTAATTTGTGGAGGTGTAATAGTCTTTATCTAGAATGCTCCCCTTCCTTCCCCCCTCCATCTCTCCCACTCCCCCTTCCCACTCCCTCCTCCCCTCTTACTTCCCCTCGGTTTTGGCAACTCATTACGTATGCAATTATTTTGGAGGTATCCTGTTGCGTCTTGTAATCTACCGTAGTGAGACAACTCATTCCACCTCCTCCACTCTCCTGCCGATATTTTCCCCCACACACCATAAATCTCGACAGGATGAAGGTATTTTGGCCAGGGAGGAAATAATGAGAATGATTTAAGTCGTATATATATTAGGGGATTTTCTGTTGGTGATTTACGAACGGAAGAATAGGGTTAGGTTAGGGTAGGGTAGGGTAGGGTAGGGTAGGGTAGGGGTAGGGTAGGGTAGGGTAGGGTAGGATAGGGTAGGGTAGGGTAGGATAGGGTAGGGTAGGGTAGGTTAGGGTAGGGTAGGGTAGGGTAGGGTAGGGTAGGGTAGGGTAGGGTAGGGTAGGGGTAGGGTGGGGTAGGGGTAGGGTGGGGTGGGGTAGGTGGGTAGGGTGTGGGTGGGGTAGGGGGGTAGGGTAGGGGAGTGGGGTAGGGTGGGGTGGGGTGGGTGGTGAGAGGAATAAGTGAGTTGTGGCGGCGGTGTGTGTGAGTGTAATAATAATAATAATAATAATAATAATAATAATAATAATAATAATAATAATAATAATAATAATAATAATAATTAACAGTTTATTGAAAAAGTCCTGCAGCCCGAAGGCTGAAAATATACATTGGACATTAATGACTTATTACATACATTGGTGGTTTAACAAAAGCCTTCATTAGAGAAAGGTAAAGGAACGAACATTGAACATACAAAGGTGACATTACAAAGGTAGTCAAACTATCCAACCAGGAGCTAACTCATAAAATGGTTTTAAATTAGACAAATTTAGATTTAGGCGCGAAATAAGTAAACACTGGTTTAGAAATAGAGTAGTGGACGGGTGGAACAAGTTACCAAACATCATTATTAACTCGAATACGCTGGATAGCTTCAGACATAGGTTGGATGGATATATGAGCAATAGGGGTTGGGTGTAAATGGGATTGCCCAGTATGGGCCAATAGTCCCCTTTGCACTGTGTGTGTGTCCACCTGTGATTGTGATGTATGAAGACACGGAAAATGTATATATAAGTATACACTTATGAATGTATACACGCACATATATATATAAGCGTGTACATACATCCCAAAACACACACACACACATACACCATTCTCACCACAACACCACCACAACACCACAACAACGCCACCACAACACCACCACAACAACATACACAACACCACAACAACACCACCACATCATCACCAGTACACCTCACCACAACGCCATCACAACAACGCCACCACAACACCACAACAACACCACACATCACACCAGTACACCACAACGCCACCACAACAACGCCACCACAACACCACCACAACACCACAACAACGCCACTACAACAACGCCACCACAACGCCACCCGACATTGTTCACTTCATATCTGTTTTTATCCTCACCTCTTATATTGTTCACATCTTCCCGAACTGTCTAAGGTAAGGAAAGCAATACAAACAGAACTGTGGCAATATTATGTTCTCTTTCCCACGCTAACACTCTCTCCTCTCTCCCTCTTCCTTCCTTCCTCCACTCATTTCCTCCTTCTATCCTTCCTTCCCTCCCTCCTCCTTCACTGACTTTATACCCTGCCACCACCATCTCTGCCTACCCTACTACCACCACCCCTACCCACCCCTACCACCACCCTACCCACCTACCACCACTACCACTCTACCCACCTACCACCACCCCTACCCCCTACCACCACCCCTACCCACCTCCTACCACCCCTACCCACCCTCCCCACCCACCTACCCACCCTCCTACCACCCCTACCACCACCCCCTACCACCTACCCTCCTACCCACCCTACCACCACTACCCCTACCACTACCTCCTACCCACCCACCACTCCTACCCACCCCTCACCACCACCCCTACTCACCCGACCACCTAAGGAGCCTCTCATTACCATTCGTATTGTCTTCAGGAACATATCAAAGTGGACCTTCATCTCATCCTACCTACAAAATTGGCTCCAGCAAGTGTACATTAAGTGAATCTTCTTTGTTGATGTACACAGAAAATAGTTATTACTCTTTATTATCTATTTATCTATCAATCTATTTATCTATCAATCTATTTATCTATCAATCTATTTATCTATTCATCGATTTATCTATCAATCTATTTAGTTACGTCGTGTATTTTGTTTGACTTATGTATTTTATTTTGTATTTTAGTGTATTTTTGTCATTTATGTAATTAGTTGTATTTTTTTCTTTGTTTATCATGATGTAAGACAAAGTATAATTTATTATCATTCAAAATTGTAAATAATCCATTACAAGTTTAAGATGGGATTATTTTTCTTATTATAAAATGAAGGAATATAGTTAAAGGATAATTCATATAATGATTATAGAAGCCAATACCTTTATATTTGTTGATATAATTAAGAAATAATTATTAAAAGGTATTCAGGTGTATATATGAGACTATAAGTTAAACATGAAAGAATATAACGTGATATATATTGGAATTTTCTATACCTATATTAAAATTTGATTAAATATAAAAAATATATATAATTTTGATTTCTAGTTATGATGAATTCATTATACGGTATTTGACCTTTATCCTTTCACCTTTGACCTTCTCTGACCTGACCCTACGCCTCGCCCCCTTATTCCAGCATCCAATTCTGATCAGCATTATACATAATCAGAATAACGCACAGTAAAACCTCTATTTAACGAACTATATGGAGAAAGTCCGTTATATCGAGGGTCCGTTATACGTCCCCTTAAAGAAAAAATCATAAAGTGTTTAAAGTTTTTACATTAATTTTTTATTCATTTTCATTCATTTTAATTAATTTTCAATAATTTTTCATTCATTTTCATTCATTTTTCAATAATTTTCATTCATTTTAATTAATTTTAATCATTTTTCATTCATTTTCATTCATTTTCAATCACTTTCATTCATTTTTCATTCATTTTCATCCTTTTAATTCCTTTTCATTCATTTTCATTCATTTTCATTATTTTCATTCATTTTCATTCATTTATTCCTTTCATTCATTTTCATTCATTTTAATTCCTTTTCATTTATTTTTCATTCTTTCAATTCATTTTATTCATTTCTCTTTTTTTCCATTTCATTTCGTTCTTTTAATTTCTTTTAATTCCTTTTCATTTTTCATTCATTTTCATTCATTTTCATTACTATTCATTCATTTTTATTCCTTTTTCATTTATTTTCATTCTTTCTCATTCCTTTTCATTCATTTCTCTTCATTTTCATTCATTTCATTCAATTTCATTTACTTTTCATTCATTTTAATTCCTTTTTCATTTATTTTAATTCTTTCTCATTCCTTTTCATTCATTTCTCTTCATTTTCATTCATTTTCATTCATTTCATTTTACTTTTCATTCATTTTAATTCTCTTTCATTTATTTTTCATTCCTTCTCATTCCTTTCATTCATTTCTCTTCATTTTCATTCATTTTCATTCTCATCATTTCATTTTTTTCTATTCCATTCTTTATTTCTTTCATTTACTTTTCATTCCTTTTCATTCACTTCTCATTTTTTCCATTCATTTTCATTCACTAATCGTTCAGGTCACTGATGGAAGCAAGACCTGAAGCTATTAATGATTATGTAAAAAAAAGAGTAAGGCTGGGCTCATCACGAGTAGGATTACCGATAATTTCAACAACTCCCGAAGCTTCCTAGTGTCCATCTGTTTGTTTGGTTAACGTGA